>NW_012139080.1:1997711-1999218 GCF_000956105.1 Propithecus coquereli | reverse complement strand
TCTTTAAGAAAATAAAAGTTAAAAATTTTCTAACTCTTTTTTTAACGCCAGAATTACTCTGATACTAAAACCAGACAATGATATGAGAAATGAAAACGACAGACCAGTATACCTCATGAATATAGATACAAAAATCTTTAATAAAATATTAGCAAATTGAATTCAACAATTTATAGAAAAGTATAATACAGCATTACCAAATGGTATTTATTTCAGGAATGCAAAGTTACTTTAACAATAAAAAAAAGCAGTCAGTGTAACAGACTAAAGAAGAAAATGCATATTATCATCTGAATAGATGAAGAGAAAGCATCTGGCAATATTCAGCATCCATTTATCATGAAAAGTCATCAAACTGAGAACAGTAAGAAAGCTTTGTCAATCTGACATAGAATATGTAAAAAATAATTTCTAACAGCATATTATTGGTGAGAGACTGAATCCTTTCTTCCTAAATTGAGAACAATTCAAGGATGTACCATTTTCACTTCTATTCAACATTGGACTAGAGGTCCTTCACAGTTCCCTAACACAAGAATAAAAAAGGCACACAAATTGGTAAGAAAAATGTAAATCTCTCTTTTTAAGATAACATGATCTATATAGAATATCTAAAAAATCCCCAGCTAACACTAATAAATGAGTTTAGCAATGTCACAAAATGCAAAGTCAATATAAAAAATCCACTGAATTTCTATATGCTAAGAACAAATATTCAGAAATTCAAATAGCAAAACCATATCATTTAAAATGGCGCCAAAATGATGAATCTCCTAGGGATAAATTTCACAAAATATGTGCAAAATCTGTGAAGTGAAACCTTCAACACTTTCCTGAGAAGACTTAAAAAGGATTTTAATAATGAAATATTTCATGCTCGTAAATAGGAAGACTCAATATTATTGAGATGTAAATTCTTCCCAAATTGATCTGTTAGTTAAATGTAATTTCAATCTAAATTCAAGCAGATCATTTTGGTAGAAATTGACAACATGTTGATTACAAAATTTATATACAAAAGCAAAGGAATAAGAAATGCCAAAACAATTTTGAAAAACAAAATTGGAGGACTTGGACAACCTGATTTTAAGTCTTACTATATAGCTACAATAATGAAGATAGTATGCTATTTACATAAGTCTAGACACATAGATCAATGGAACAGAACAGAGATTCCAGAAATAGAGACCCACACATACACAGTCAAATGATTTTTGACAGGCGCAAAGGCAATTAAATGGGGAAAAGATAAGCTTTTTAACAAATAGTGTTAAAACAATTCGTTATTCGTAGGCAAAAGAAGAAAAAATATATAAAGTATGGACTCTACTTCACACTTTGTAGTTTTGTATCTATAAAAATTAACTGAAAACAATGTATATTCAGTTATTGGGTGGGTAGAGCGGTTCATAAACACCTATTAGGTCAAGTAACCTAATAGTTTCTTGTATTAAGCAAAGATTTCTTAAATTGAACATAAAAAGTATAAAAGAAAAAAATGATAAAT
>NW_012139080.1:1993327-1997661 GCF_000956105.1 Propithecus coquereli | reverse complement strand
AGTATAAAAGAAAAAAATGATAAATTGTTTTACCAAAATGATAAATTTTTGTTCTTCAAAAGATTCTTATAGAGACAAAATGTCTCGATAGGCACTCTAAGGCACTGAGAGAAAATATTTGCAAAACTTATATCTGATAAAAGATGTATATACAGAGTATATAAAGAACTCTTACAAGTTCATAATTAGAAGACAGTCCACTGAAAATACAATGAGTCCAGTATTTGTACAGACATTTCACAGATGGCCAATATGCATATAAAAGGATGTTCAACATCTTTAGTCCGTAAGAAAATGCAAATTAAAGCCATAATGAGATACATCTGCTAACCTACGAGAATGGCTATAATCCAAAAGACTGACAATGCCAAGTGTTGACGAGGAGATAGAACAACTCATCCGCTGCTGGTGGGAATGAAAAATGATAACGCTGTTGGAAAACAGCTGGACAGTTTCTTACAAGGTTAAACATACATTTATCATCTGACCCAGCAATTCGACTTCTAGGTTTTTACCCATGAGAAATCAAAACATACATTCTCAAAAAAACAGTACAAAAGTGTTCATAACAGTTTTATTCATAATAGTTTCACACTGGTAATAAACCAAATTTCTATCAACAGTGAATGGATAAACGAATTGTGGTATAACCATACCATAGATGCTATTCATTAAGAAAAAGGAATTAACTGAATGTAACAACAAGCTCAAAAGCATTTCGGCAGGTGAAAGAGGTAAATCATAAAGGAATACACACTGTATGATTCCATGTATATGAATTTCTTAAAAGGGCAAAAACTACAGAGATAGAAATCAGATGAGTTGTTGCCAGGGGCCAAGTTGTGAAGGGAGGGAATTTACCAAAAAGGGGCCTGGAGAGAAAGGAATGTTCTGTATCATGCTTGTGGTGAGATTATACATTTGTCAAAACTCATCAAATTATGTATTTTAAATTGGTGAATTTTACTGTATACCCATTATACCTCAGTATAGCTGACAAAAAATCAACCCCCATACTGGGGTAATCTTTATAGGAAGCAAAAAATAGTTATTTTGACTTTTTTTCCTTTCACTGATATTAACTCTGGTACAGGTATTACATGTTATTCATCATGTTTCATTGAAACCTAACATTCACCAAAAGTGAAGAGGAGCATATTAATAAACAAATACTCTTTGGGAGGATAGTGTAAGCTTCTATTGGTAGAATGAAGTGACAAGAAAAGTAAATAATAATCAGTCATAATCTAATTAATTGCCAAGTGGTAGAACCTGATGTGAAAAGCTCTGCGGAGATGATAGCTCCTTTGGCTTAAAGTGCTTTAATGCCTCTTGAATCCCAGGTGTGGAGAGAAAGAAGAAGAGGAAAAAAAAAATCTATCAGCAAAGCTGTCAGACACTTTGGGTCTTTGGCTCTCAGAAAGAAAGGTCACTTTGCTGCCTTTTCCAAAATGCTAACAGTAATCTTTCTTAAGCAGCAGCAGTAGTTCTATTATCAGCCGAGTGAGCCCCATTGTCGGTGATTGACAAGGTTTCCACCTCCAGATTTCTGCCATAACTGTGCTTAACAACCTGGGGCTTGCAAGCTCCTGCTCATGAAGAGAATTCAACAGGGCTTAGGAGACAGAAACCCAGCATGGGCTTCGTGTGGTGTGCAATCCTTATTACTGCACTCTGCTGTGGAATGTTCTACTTAGAAAACAAGGCAAGCTGGTAAAGAGAGAGAGAGACTCTGGAACTAGGGATACACTTGGCATAGCCCCAACACTTCTATATGTGCCTGTCTGCAACAAGTCCAGTGTGAGTGGATGACTGCATTTTTGCCTGAAAGTGAATATGAGGAGATAGGTTAAAAGTCTGTTTTAAAAGAAACCTGGCCAATCAGTCTGGTTCCGAGGACTTTAGCTCCAATCATGAGCTCATGTTGTGCATATCATGAACTAATCCATCAGGTCCAGCTGCACAGGTATGCAACTCATGAGGGCTCATGCTCGGTTTAATGCTCTCCTGTCACCATCTTGACATTGTTAACCATTTTATCTTTCAACTTGTGTTTTGTAAGTGAAGCCCAATGGGACAATGGCACATGTGCATAAGCAGGACAGATACATGCAGTATATGTCTCTGACATTCCATGCACCCCATTCACAGATACTGCACACCGTGCCTCAAGAGTGTAGAATTCCAGGGGACCCTCGATTCACAGGAGCTCAGGGAGACTTAAAGCGAGCACAAGGTAAGCACGTTACATCTAACACTAAATAAGTGGGTCCATGGACAGACAAGAGGCCTTGCTTTCTATTCGTATCAGAACTTGCTTCAAATACAGAAGGAGGTAAAGGCATTCTATGAAACAGGAGCAACCAAGGAATTCTTATCATATTCTTTCTTACTTGTGTTACTTCCTTGTATTAGCCAACCACTTATGCTGAAAATAATAACATAGAAGGAAAAAGGAAACATAGGGAAACTCACAGTTATATATATATTTTTAAGTTCTTCATTATTCATCTGTAAGCTGAAGGTGGGGCATGTTGGTAGAATCTGTTCATATCAAAAAGTGAAATAAGGCCGGGAGTGGTGGCTCATGCGTGTAATCCTAGAATTCTGGGAGGCCAAGGTGGTTGGATCGTTTGAGCTCAGGAGTTTGAGACCAGCCTGAGCAAGAGCAAGACCCCGTCTCTACTTAAAAAAAAAAAAATAGAAATTAGCTGGACAACTAAAACGATATAGAAAAAATTAGCTGAGCATGGTAACTCATGCCTGTAGTCCCAGCTACTCGGGAGGCTGAGGCAGGAGGATTATTTGAGCCCAGGAGTTTGAGGTTGCTGTGAGCTAGGCTGATGCCATGGCACTCTAGCCCGGGCAACAGAGTGAGACTCTGTCTTAAAAACCAACTAACCAAACAAACAAACAAAAACAAAAAGTGAAATAAAAACAGTTGAATTAATTTTGTTGATTGTTTCTGCTGTTGTGATAAGAATGAAATACATACGCATGAGGGAGTTATAAAATATAAATTATGTAATGTAATTTTGGTGACTCTGCATGTGAGTTAAATGCTTATATTTGTACTTAAAATTGGCACTTCCCAATATAAAGATAAAGGGTGAAATTCATGCTAATAATTAAACATTTTAATTTTTGTTAGCTTTGAATTATATTAAATAGCAAAACACCATGACGAATAGAGGCTACCAAAGAAAGAAAAAAGATTTATACTTTAGTACTGTTAACGATACTTTTTTCCTGCTTTTTGAAGAAGCACCCTATATTTTCATTTTGAACTAGACCCTGCAAATTATGTAGTCAGGTCCCTGCCATCAATATTGGGTTCTCTCCCAAGTAAAATGCATTAGTACTGTTTCACTTGTCACATACCAACCCTGAAGGGTAGCCACGAACTTTATTGATTTTATTTCTCTAACTACTCAGCTTTCTAACATGGGTTGAGTAGTCAGGTAAACTTTTCTGTTATATGTAAGGCTGAATTTTTTGGTTTAATTCATCAAGCAATCCATCAAACAATCATGAAACATTTACTGCACACTCCTTTACTATACACTGCTTACTCATTATAAAAACTTCATAGCTCAGTGGAGGAAAAATATTTTCATGGCAAAGTGTTATGTGCTATCTAAAATAGATATGAAAACATACAGGAGAAAATTATGTAATTGTGCCTGGCAAGACAATAGGAGGTGTCAGACTTGACCTGACTGAGCTGGCATGGTTTCCAAGTTGAAGAGTGAAGAACTTTTGCACGTAGTTGGGGGGCTGATGGAAGGATATCGTAGGCCAAGGAATATTTTATTCCCATAACCAAATTTGTTGCAATGTACTATGCTTTTGAGCTGGAGAATTTATTGTTAACATCCCTTTTTCCTGTTGAGTTGAAAATCATGTATATACTGACAGATATTTTTAGCTTTACGTATAATGTAGGGCTAATTTTTGTGCTTGTGACAATGTAGATGTACATTTCTTTTTTATTTTTGGTTCTTTTTTTACCCTTATATAATAGATATGGGGTGATAATTTTTTTTCATTTTACATCTATTTTCTTTTTTTATTATTATTTTTTATTTCAGCATATTACAGAGGTGTAAAACTTTAGGTTATATATGTTGCCTTTGCCCCACCCGAGTCAGAGATTCTTATTAAAAATATCATAACAGGCTGGGCGCGGTGGCTCACGCCTGTAATCCTAGCACTCTGGGAGGCCGAGGCAAGAGGATCGTTTGAGCTCAGGAGTTTGAGACCAGCCTGAGCAAGAGCGAGACCCCGTCTCTACTAAAAATAGAAAGAAATTAATCAGACAACTAAAAATATAT
>NW_012139080.1:1976763-1993057 GCF_000956105.1 Propithecus coquereli | reverse complement strand
GTGATCTAGCACCTCTTGTATTATCCTGGATAGAGCTGGAACCCATTCTACTAAGTGAAGTATCACAAGAATGGAAAAACAGGCACCACATGTACTCACCATCAAATTGGTATTAACTGATCAACACTTATGTGCACATACAGTAATAACATTCATTGGGGGGTGCTGGGCAGATGAGGGCTGGAGGGGATGGGTATATACACACCTAATGGGTGCAGTGAGCACTGTCTGGGGGATGGACATGATTGAGCTCTGACTTGGGTGGGGCAAAAGCAATATATGTAACCTAAACATCTGTACCTCTGTAATATGCTGAAATAAAAAAAAGAATAGGGTGATATTTTAAAAAATAAGATGTGTTTACGCCATTATTTTATCCATCAAGGTGTTTGATATTTGAAAAGGTATCTTGTATTTTGAGAAATAACCTGCCATCTTTTCTACTGTCATCAGTGAGGCAAGATGTATAGAAGTAGTTGTGGTGGCAATGAGGAGAAAAAGAATCATTCGTGAGTTCTGGGGAAATTCATGAGGACATGGCCCTACCAACAACAAAATGATGAATTTGGGTTACAATGCAAGACCCACTTAACACCCGGGATACTTTTGAAATTTGATGTTATGATGACATTCCAGTGTATTAAGTGGGAGTGATATCCTCTAGGGATTAAAGAACACATTGGAAGTTTCTTTACATCTGTTGTAAGAGATGTTTGTGGTAACTGCAAGGCTTTCTCAAACCTGGCGGGTGTGATGTCATGAAGGTCACTGTTACTATTCTGACTAAATGGTAAAGTTAGTACATGCAGATCAACATCATGTTATATTCTGTGCCACCTTCTCCATCGCCTGTGATAGTAGCAGTATGGGTGGTCAAGAAAGGGTTTATGGGAAGTGAGGTGAGGGATAGACCAGGAATGAGGATGGCTGAAGGGACCACAGTACTAAGGACAGTTTTAGGCTTTCCTTTTCCACTGACCCCCTGCCACCTCTTTCCTCACGTTCCCCTTCTCCATTGATTCCAGTGGCTGTAAGCCCAGCCTTCCCTTCTCACCTGGCCACGGAGCAGGAATCTATGCTCACAACTGAGGAATAGGAAATGCAAGTCTAGCTGGAGCTGGGTTAGCTAAAGGCTGTAGTTAAACCATGTTCACTTATAAACCTGTCCATGTTGGAGGCCAAGGTATGTGCTTTGAGAAATTGTTTTCCTCCAAAGATAAATGTCTTATTCCTGTCCTGTCACTCTCAAAAGAGGCTTTTATAAATGATGTTCTCTCACTTCCCTTTGTTTGGCTTTTAGCAGCAGGAAGCCAAGAAAAGGCCCACCTCTGGTTTTGAGGGCCCGGGGGAAGAGTTGGAAAAATAATACCTGCAGGTGTGGAAGGCTGTTCAGTGACCCCTGGTGTGCAGAAGGCCATGAAGAAATTATGAGATTAGAGGATTGAGAGAGTGACAGCAGCTGCCTTTCAGCAGCTTTCTCCTGTTGCCTCAAGAATAATTCAACTCTAGCAGACTTATTTAAGGCCTGTGGAAATAGTGCAAAGTGAAGAAAGGGCTAGAAATGGTTTTGTTCACCCTAAGGTGAAAGAAGATATTTGAGCTTTCTCCAGGATATTGAGAAGCAGAATGGCTGAGCAAATCATGTCAGGGGAGTAGAAAAACTTACTTCCCTATTTTGCATTTTTTCCTAGGAGAAAAAGAAAAATGGATCCACCTAAACATGGAGAACATCTTAGATAATTTATGGAGAGCATTAGTAAAGCCAGGAAAGCTTGCAAACCAAACTAAACATCTCAAAGTTTTAAGAGTGTGCAGAGAATACAATGAAGAAATAATAAATGAAGATTAATGGCTTACTTAAAAAGGATTAAAACAACTTTTTCAGTTTAAAATTGCATCTGGCTAATAGTCCCTTATGCAGACTCTTAACTTTTTGTTGCACCACCAATGAAGGTACAGAGAAAGACCAAAATTCATAATACCACTGAAATTGGAAATTTCAAACTATTTCTATGATCTTGGTAATCAGGATGATTGGAAATGTATTTAAAAGTGTATTTGGTGAACTTTTTAAGAGTCTAACTCTCTGAGAGAAGATTCTTTCATTTACCACTGACTAAGCTTGGTTCAGATATGCCAAGTTATTATGAACCGAAACAATGCAGAGACCAACGGCAGAGTTGCTGCTGTTTGGAGTAATTAAAGTTTCATTATCTTTTCTTTCCCATCTCTTATCAAGAGCCTTTCTCCTACACCAGTTTAGGGACCAAAACTCTGACTACAAAAAACAAAACAAAACAAAAAAACAAAACAAATAAATTAGCAAGAGGAAGGAAGGAGGAAATAACTCAGGATAGAAAATTCCATCTTGGGAGAAGTAGCCCAGTGAATACTATGGTAGGGAGTGTGGTGGGGAGGATCATTGGTAGCATTTCATCCATTTATAACATCAGAGAGATAGGCTGGGAGAGTTGGACAAAATCTCAACATTCAAGAGTCACAATTGATAAGAGAAGGAGTATCACTGAACTATTTGGATTTGGTATGTACCACTTCACACCTCACATTAATCTCCCTTTTACTCAGACATCATATTTAAAACACAAGTTTTGGGTCTTAGGTTTGCTTACCAGGTCCCTTTAGTAGACAGAGCTAGGAAAAAATGTGTGTGCATATGCATGCATATATGAAGAATTATGAGTTTATATTGATACCTCAACTGTAACCCAATGGAGTTCATCATTTCCTTCTCTCACTCCATATTGGTATCTCTGTTGTGAGAAGTGGGACTTTTATCAGAATCAATATGGTTATTCACTTTCTTAGTATCTTAATATACTTAAAATACTTCCCAAATTTTTATACCTATACTACTAAAATCATAAACCTACTAATAATAGTTCACTATATATTTGCAGGGTTTTTTTTTAAACTGAGAGTATGTAGTCAACTGACAGTGCACAAAAAGTACTTGGGTAGATGCTTTTCCCCCTTTAATTTGAAAAACAGATGTGTTTGTTTCTTTTTGCATTCAATTTTAGAGTTCCCACCATTCTTGTTAGTTTAAATTTATTGTCTATATGGAACATTAAAATAATTCAAAGTGTTAAAAGTATACACTCCATCTCTTATTCCTTTTGCCAACCCCCTACCATGCAGGTAATCAATTTCATTAGTCTGTAATTCAGACCTCTGTGTTTCTGTTTACAAAAATAAGAAGATACACGTATGATTTTTGTACAAAAGGTATCATACTATATATAATCTTTTGTACCTTTTTCTCTTAACAAAATATTCTGGAAGCTATTTAACATACATTAAGAAATTGTGCCTCCAAGAGGTACAGAGAATGTCAATACTGGATTTGTAGCAGAAAAAAAGCGAGAGTCATGCATAACGATATTATAAAGCCACAATCGCCCAGTTGAAAGTTAAGGGAAACCTGATTATATAACTATGGCCATGAAGAATGATTAACATGAGGACTTAAAGTGGTTAACCTTATAAAAATTTCAGAGAAAAAGAATCCTGTGGTAATCCAAGCAGATAATAAAAGCTCATTTCTGTGAGAGGAGAATGGGGCTATCTCAGCATGCTTTAGTGCTAGAAGACAATGAAGCAAGGTCTATAGATTTTGGAAGGGGAAATGTGGAAAGAAAGAATATTATACCCAGCCGAGATGTCATCCATTTGTAAAGGTAACAGAGAGGTTTTCAAACGTGCAGGAACTCAAGGACAACAGGATACATGAAATGCCTTTGAAACTATTACTTATAAATAAAATCAAGTCAACCAAGAGAATAATCAAAACAAGGAACACAGGAATGTGGGAACTATTAAATGAAAAGACTGAGGGAGATTATTGAACCTATTTAAATATAGAACACTTAAGTTTGGAATTATCATTATGCAACAAAATTTAAATGTTATGAATGTTGAAAAAAGTCTATACATAAAATGTAATATTCATATAACTATAATGAATTCAGGTTAAAGCCCCATTATGATAATTTTCTTATCTTTAAAAAAGTGAGTCAGATAATTCCTGTTCACTTTTAAAGAAATGGCGAAAATAAATGGAGTTGTGAAGATAAAATTTAATGACAAACCATATGATTTCTGAATTTTGGGTAGAGAGAGTAAGAAGGAAGAAGATACATACCAGAGATCAAATAATAAAATTAAGGAAACTGCAAGAAAAAATAAAATGCCAAATTAAGCCAAGCATGCTATAGCAACAGTGATTAATGGGATAATATTGTCTTAGTCAACCAAATATTTTATCACAAGAAAAATCAAATTAAAGATCATCTTCAAATATCTCTCATCAAATGGCAATGTATGTAGAAATTATAAACTGATTAACAAAAAAAATCCTAAACATTTAATAATTTGCAAAATCTGCTCTATTTAATTACTTTTGGGTCAAAGAGTAAATTTTTAAATATTACAAATTAATAAGAAAATAATCATAATGAAAATATTACTTTCGAGACCTATGGCATGTAGATAAAGCTTTCATTAGAGCAAAATGCAAAATTTTTATTAATAGTATTCATCTTGCTGACCAAAAAAGAATGATAAAGTAAGGAAATTACATTCTACATGACACATTAGAAAATGAACAACAAATTAAGCCAAAGTAAAGCAGAAGGAAGGAAATAAGATAAATGCAGAAAATAATTTTTAAAAGAGAGGAAAAACTCAATATCAAAAAATTGATCATCCATGAAAACATTCTTTAGGGGAAAAGCCAATAAAATAGATAATCCGTTAGCTATCTTAATAAAGAAAACCACAGAGAACTGAAAATAGTAAATCAAAAGGAAAATAGAGAAATAACCAGAGATGCAGGAAAAATTTTAAAAATCACATAATTCTACTGAAAATACATTTAGGATCCTGGAGCAGATGATTTTCTGGGAAAATAGAAATTACCAAATTGTAAAAAGGGGAAACCTAAACAGGTCAGTAACCATCAAAAAAACTGATGGAATTATGAAACAATATTTCTTCCCAAACACCATTGGCCTGGAGCATTTAACAAATGAATTCTTTCAAACCTATTAATATTATTGGTCCTGGTAGGTATATTAATTAGTCAGCTGAGGCAGCCATAACAAAATAACCATGGACCATTGTCTTAAACAATTTATTTTCTCACAGTTCTGGAGACTGGAAGTCCAAGATCAAGGTGCCAACACGGTTGGGTTCTGGTGAAGGCTCTCTTCATGGCTCGCAGGGGCCTGCCTTTTTGCATGAAGGAGGGATATTTCTCCTAGCATCCTTTCTTCTCTTATAAGGGTACTAATCCCATCATGAGGGCCCCACCCTCATTATTTCATTTAAACCTAATTTTCTCCCAAAGGGCCCACTCCGAATACCATCACATTAGAAGTTAGGGCTTCAACATAGGCATTTTGGAAGGACACAATTCACTCCATAGCAGGAGGCTAGAAGGAGGAAAAAGGGTTCTAAACGTGTTCAAGGATGGTAAGGGAGAATGCTGAACAAAGACAAAGAGCTTGAACATCAGGAAGTGTCATTAAGGGGCAGTAAGTTGATCAAGTCCCTACTCTTGGAATCAAGTTATTAACTACATGAATAACGAAGTGAATATTAACTATATCAATCTACGTAGTTTGGGTTACCTGGGAAACTTCACATCTGTTAGTCATTGGCCATGGGAAAGGTTGGGCAGCTCTTGTCAGCTGCAGGCAATCCCTGAAGAGAGTCTCAGCTGAGAGCGGTCTGCTGCTGCCCCTTGTCAGCCTTGGAGAAAAGGAATGCTTAAGTCCCAAAGTGGGGAGGTCCAGACAGCATTCCACAACATCCATTGCAATCCACAGCTTGCACTGCTTGGATCCACCTTTTTGCTAAAATTCTGGGAGAAGCTCCTGTGGGATTCTGGTGGCCCCTTCAAGTAACAAGAGGGGAGTTAGTGTGATGAACTAGTCCTTCTCGTTATCACTGATATTTATTGTGTCCTTTTCCTACATCTAGTCTAGAATCGTCAGGACCTCTGAGTCTAGGTGGTTGACCTGGTGGGGTGACTCAAACTCTCTTTTCTCATGGGTCTGGCCCTGGTCACCACCTCCTCTCAGGCTGTAGCTGCAGAACTTGTCCATTCATCATTAAACTTGGGCAATGAAATACCAAGAAACACACAGGTAGATCACCTTATTTCAAAACAAATCCTTCCTGTCCCTACGGTGTAACTGAAGCCCTATCTCCTCCTTATTGTCAGCATCAATAACTCCGTCAAAATGATGGCAGTTCTTTTATTTGTCTTCTTTTCCTCTGGCACTGGGGGTGACTAGATGACAGCCATAGCTCGAAATTTAATGGGATTCTTACCATGTTCCCTGGTGGATATAGTCCTCCTCTAGCAGCTAGAACTTTTTAACACACAGATTCAAGAGTTGCAGGCACAAGATGCACAAATTCCCTTAGTTGGTTACTAGAAATAATGGTATGTCAATTACCATTAAGGTTATGCTACAATTGTTGATTTAGAGCAATGGTTCTCAACTGAGGGTGATTTTATCTCCTTGAGGGATATATAGCAATGTCTGGAGACATTTTGCTTGTCACAGCTGGGGAAGAGGGCTTACTACCAGTATGTGGGTGGAGCCAGGGGTGCTAAACATCCCATAATACAAAGGGCAGCCCCCACAACAAAGACTTATCCAGCTCAAAATACCAATCTTGCCAGGGTTGATTTAAAGTATACACTGCATCTTAAAGGATGGGGCCATACCTTTGCAGAGTATTATCTCCAAACAGGCACTTCAGCTGTGCCTTCAGCAGGTTGTTATAAGAAGAAGATTTTTGGTAGTGAAGTATGTTATGAACTTGATGAATTCTGTAATCTTGTGTCCACTATCACACCCCCTTTTCTGTAAAATGGTTCCATTGACCCCATGTGATATTATTCAGTATCCTGTGGTAGTGGGTCAAATATGCATTATGGTGGTGTTGACTGAGGTCCTTCAGGGAGTAAAAGCAAACTCATGCCAAGTTTGTGTTAATTCTAGGCTAAGATGATTCACTGAATTTTTTAGGGTTAAAGGTCTCCAGTGAATTCAATATGCTGCCGAAGGGCTGATCGGACCCTTGGAGGATCTCACTTTTGATCTTTGTAATTGGTAGGTTCAGCTTTCAGTAATGGCAGTAACTAGATCAGACTTGCTGAGTTGACAGCACTAGGGTGGAAAATGGCAAAGGCAGTCTGATGTTAACTAGCCAAATCATTCATTCTAACGAGTTATTTAATGCCTATTCTGTAGTGGATGCTCTCTGGTGGGAATTAACATGTGATACAAAGTCCTTCACATTTCATTTCTTTACTCCACATCCATGAAAATGCCTCTTCCCAGATATCCTTGTGCTCTGTCTTTAGCTTTTTCTCCTTCCAGGCGCCTGATCAACCATCGGAGCCACTCATCACTGCCCATGTGTTCATGTATATCACATCCTCAAGCCATTCCTCTTTCTCCACAAATTCAATACACATTAAAAGGATCCCCTCTAACAACTGACTTTCAGCATCATCCCCGAATGGGGCTCTAATGTAGCTGTTGTCTGTTTTCAGCTTATATACAAATGCTGCGTCAACCAATCCATGCTCCGAGCTTGGACTTTTTACTCCTTCTTCAACTGATTGTAAAGAAGCCCTAGAACAAGGAGTGCCCATTCAACAGTGACAGATGACAGGGAATCTGGCCATCTGCTACTGAAGCTTGCTTTTTCCATTTGGCCTTACTCATGCCCAAATCTAGACATGTCAGTTTCATCTTACAGTGGATTGCCGTTGGGCTCACCTGACCTTGTGTCTTGGTGAGTTGAGTCTGATTGAATCCTGATCACAGTGGGCAGTCTGGACACACAGTGACTTGATGCCCCATGTCAGCTTACTGATAAGTAAGCTAGATTTCGTCCTAAATTTGTTTTGAGTGTACAGATTGTGTAACACTTCTACTAGTTGCCCATTGATCTTGCTCTTAGGGTTGCCATACTTTGCTACTCATTCTATGGCTCTCTTCAGATTAGCCTCCACTTGCTGGCATCTAGTCTTGCCACTCATTACAATAAATGTGCCACCTTGTTTCTGACAACTGAGTTCTGTTACGTGCCCTCTGTTGTTTTTGCAATCCTGTAATCCCCTGTTGCTATCAGAGGGCAAGGCTCTGTAACAGCATCTCCCACCATCAGCCGTGGCCTACGAAGCAGAGCTACCACTGAGCTTTTCAGTGATGCTGGTGCCCCTCTCACCTGAACATTCCTTATTGCTTTGGTAAGTGGAGCATCCTCTGGGTCTTTCCGTGAAACATGGTAATCAGGTGGGTTTTCTGGCCTCAAGTAGTATTTCCATTCTGGTAATCCCACTTCTCTTCTTTAGTCATCTGCCGTGGCAGTTTTGGCACTACCATTTCATTTAGTACGGGCTACTGCTTTTGCCAAGCTATTAAGAGCAATATGTTATCATCTGCACATGCAATCCCTGCCAGGGTTTTAAGCCTTGTGTCACATGAGAGAGTTCCCATATTCATAAAATCTTTCTGACTGTGATTGTTAATTTGATGTGTCAGCTTGATTGGGCCACAAGATGTCTAGTCATTTCATCAAATATTATTCTGGATATGTCTCTAAGGGTGATTCTGGATGAGATTCTAGATGAGAAGTAATAATATCCTGTATATCTTGTAGGAACTTAAGACTAAAATAAATAATTTTATTAAAATACTACAAATAACTAAGATACAGTTACCTAAGATGATCAGACAATTAATATTTTTATGCTATGTCAACTGTTAATAATTATTGAACTGAATTTTCTACTAGAGGTGGATTGGCATAAACATAGTCCTGGTGACAGATATTCAAATGCAGTAAATATGTTTGTACAACTGCCATTGTACATATTTAGTCATATGACTCATCTGCAGAGATCATGGTGTTCTTTCTTTATTCTACTATCACATTTAAATCTCACCTTACTCTTCTAGACTAGCCTAATCATCTAGCCTATTGATGTATGTTATTGGGAATTCTGTGTTATATTTGACATTTTTCTTTCCCTGTTACCCCTTCTGTTTCAAATTATATAATTTTATTTTTACTTAACTTTAGGGACAGAGGGTTCTTTTTTGAGTCTCCCAGTAGCTTTTATTTGCTATTTGGTTTTTCACAGGGCTTCTCTCTTGGCCTCACAGCATTATTGTTAAAAATGATTTTCTTTCTTTTTTTAGTTTGTTTTCAAAATCTGTTTTCCAGTTTTCTTTTGAATATGTTCTGAGGAAGAAACCACAAATATTTTGTTTGTTTGTGGTTACAAGAAAAGCCTATTAGATCATAGCAATTTGTTCCAGTGACTAAGTTAAAAGGCCCTTTTGCTGAGAAAGTGTCACCCGTAATCTACCCTAGTGCTGGCGGACATGTGTGAGCATAGTGTTCTGTTTAGTTCATTTATTCATCTATAAAACTTTAAATGAGTGACTAGTACATGCAAAATACTGGAGAATCCTGGGAGTATTTGTGTGAGGGGTTGCTGAGACCACCCCCAGATTTGATGGTTTGCTAAAAAAACTCACAGGACTAAGAAATCATTATACAAACAGTTATGGTTTATTACAGCAAAAGGATACAAAGCAAAACCAGCAAAGCGGAGAGGCGCATAAGAAGTGCAGAGGAAACCAGGCATCAAGGGTGAAGTGTGTTAGCATAAAGTACACTACAGCATGCAGCAGCTGTGTTTTATGTATTGTAGATAGGAACCTTTTTAAGTATTTGGTCACCAAAGTTTACATTTATACAGTGATCAGTCTGCCAGGAGTTGTACACTGTACCGTTCCATGGCCCAGCAGAGAGTAATTCCTAGAAATTTCTTCCCAAATGATATCTTATTAGTAGACATAGTCTGAAAAATGATAATCAAAAGATACTGGCACATTATTAGAGTTCCGTTCAGTTGTTAACAGTTGGTCCTTCTCCACAGCATCTGACCAGAATGTATCCTACTGTGATGCCTCTCAGGTTTGCAGGTTTTCATTCAGCATTGTCAGGTTCAAAAAGAGGAGGTGGTTTTGACAATTAGAGTTTCACTCTTTCTGGAATTTAGTCTAATTGTGCTAAGAGACAATATTATTCTCTTCTTCTGAACCTCTCTCAAGGCAACAATATAATGTATTTTCCCCATTGCATAAGCTATTTTTTTCATTCCTTACTTTCAACTACTATTTCTCTTTGTCTCAGTTTGTCATGGATTTTAAACAAACCATTCCACCTTTGGAAGGGATGTCAAATTCCACTCTGGTGCTTGCTCAGATTGACAGCAGCCAATATAGGCCTAACCAGTGCTTTGCCTTGGGTCCCTTCTCATTCATCTAGGGCAGGACACACAGACACAGAGCTTGGGAGCTGTCTCAGCCACTAAGCAACACAGCTGCAGTCACTGACAATCCCAATTTTGTCAGATAGGATGAAGGCACCGTCCATCCCATCAAACCCTTAGGAATCCTGGCAGAAAGTTTAGAGATAAAGTTATAGTCTCTGGGTTAATAAAGTTGAGGGGAAGCACGAAGAACTGTAGTCAACCGGTATCCTCTTCCACCCACACCCCCTCAGATTCCAGACAGAAGTGGAGGAATCTATCTAGGGGGGACTCAGCCTTGCCTCCCTCATGCTGAGTGTGGGCACACACTCTCGAAGGCATGCAAGGGTTCTTCATGCCTTTATTGCCCCATTTCTGATAACAAATGTTCCAATTGGCCTGTCCCAATTTTCTATCAAACCACTACTCTCAGGATCACAAGCAACATGGTTTGTCCATTTGATGTGATGTTGCTTCTCCCATTATTAGAACCTACGTGTTGTAAAATGTGTTTTTTATATGAAAAAATATAACTTCAAGGTCCATATTGATATAATATTTCTGCTCCTGTCCTTTTGTAGTGTTTTCAGCTTTTGTATCTATCACTGAGTATGCAAAGCCCAGGCCAGAGTAGGCATTGATTCTTTTCAGGATCTATTTATAACCTCCTGGAGCAACAGGCAGCGGTTTGATATGGTGCCAGCTGTGTAGGGGCATTGCCTCCGGGGAATCTGCCCCACAGCTATTCTCTATATGGTTACATTCAGTGCTTTGTTGTAGAGCTAGATAAATTTTTTATACAGTTTATTTGGAAGAACAAACAGAGTAGACAGAAAAGCCTTAAAAATAAAAAATGATTGGGGAAGGGGGTCACTCATCTTATTAAATATGAAGACATTTGAAAGTCTCAATAACTAAAAGTGTGGTATTTTTATGTGATGAAATAGGCCAATGGAATTTAATGGAAAATCTAGAAATAAGGCAAAATTCCATCTCTGAAAATTTACAACAGCCAAAAGCCAAACCTTAAATAAGTGAGAAAAAGTATGATTTTTTAACCAGTAATTGTTGTGAGATAACAAGATAGATAGAAAAAGATAAATTAGCATAATTTCCCACACTAAGTATGTTCCAAATTGTTAAATAATTAAATAGTAAAAATGAAATGTTACAAGAAATAGAAGAAAACATAAGTGGATTCTTTTATAGTCTTTAATGGGCAAAAATCTTTCTTAATTGTGACTCAAAATCTAGGTGCAAAAGGAAAAGTGTTAGTAAATTTGGCAAGTGAGGAGTAACTCTTTTGTGTGGCAAAAAACCCAAATGACCCTCCCTCCTGACCATAAACAAGGAAAAACAGACCCAACAAAAAAAGGAAAAAAATTTCAAGTTATGTGATAAACAGTGAGTTAATATTTCTAATGGAAAAGGGCTTCTAAAAATTAAAAAGAACATGATCAACAACCAAATTGAAAAATGGACAAGTGATACAAACTTCACAGTAAAAGAAATGCAAATAGTCCTTAAAAGCCTTCAGAGGTGTTCAACCACAATCACAATAAGGGAAATACAAATTAAAACTACAGTAAGACCATTGGTTATATATGATATTGGGAAAAAAAGTCAGAAGTTTGCTAACTCTCCTTTACAGGAAGTGCTGTGGGGAAACAGATATTCTCAAACTTTGCCGATAAGAATGCAAAATGGCACAATCCTCATGGAAGGAAATTTGCTGTTATTTTGCAAAACTCCATATGTTTTACTCTTTGACTCTCAATTCCAGTTTTAGGAATGTAGCCCAACGCTACAGTGGCAACAGACAAAAAGATGCCTGCACAAAGATATTACCTGAGGCACTATTTGTAACAGCAAAAAACAAGAAGACAAGCAAAATAGCAAACTAAACATCTTGTGAGGCGTGTGTGTTTAGTAGAGTTTTAGTCTATCCCAATTTTATAAATGAATTTTCTCTGTCGGTGCTTTTCAGTTTCTCTTGATTAATTTTTGATAATACATATTATGCTATAAATTTTTGTAATCTACCCGAGTTAAAAAGTTATCAATATATTTGCTTTGAACATTTTGGTTATGATTTTAATAATAATAATAATGAACATAATGTGAATGCTAATTATGTACCATTCACTGTTCAAAGTGTTGCATATGTGTTGTTTAATACTTACAATAAATCTAGGAAGTAGGCACAAATATTATCTCCTTTTTGCATATGAGAAAGCTGAAGCTCAGGGTGATTAAGTAACTTGCCTAAGGTTAAACAGCTAGCTAGTGTCAGAGCGCAGATTTGATCCACATGGCCCAAAACATGTGCTGTAAGCCACATTGCTGTATTGCCTCTTTTGTGCCTGTCATCATGTCTCCTTCTTGACACTATTTATTCATCTATTTCTCTTATCTTTTTGTCTTGCTTAATTTTGTCTGAGGTTAGATATTTTTAATTGACTTCATTTTTTTAGAGCAGTTTTAAGTTCACAGCAGAATTCACAGCAGAAGGTACAAAGATTTCCCATATAGCCCCTGGCCACACATGCGCAACCTACCTTACTGCCAACATCTGACACTAGAGTGGTACATTTGTTACAAGTGATGAGCCTACATTGAGACATCATTATTACCCAAAGCCCACTGTTTACTTTAGGGTTTACTTTTGGTGTAGTACACTCTGTGGGTTTGGATAAATGTATGGTATGGTAACATGTATCCACCATTATAGTGTCATACAGAATAGTTTCACTGCCCTAAAAATCCTCTGTGCTCGACCTGTTCATCTCTCCCACCCCCTAACCCCTGGCAAGCACTGATCTTTTTACAGTCTCTCTATTTTTTTTTTTTTTTTTGAGAGAGTCTCACTCCGTTCCCCTGGGTAGAGTGCAGTGGTGGCATCACAGCTCACAGCAATCTCAAACTCCTGGGCTCAAATGATCCTCCTGCCTCAGCCTCCCAAGTAGCTGGGACTACAGGCTTGTACCACCACACCCAGCTAATTTTTTCTATTTTTGGTAGAGACAGGATCTCGCTCTTGCTCAGGTTGGTCTCGAACGCCTGAGCTCGAGCAATCCTCCCACCTCAGCCTCCCAGAGTGCTAGGATTACAGGTGTGCGCCACCATGGCCAGCCACAGTCTCTATAGTTGTACCTTTTCCAGAATGTCATATATTTGGAGGCATACAGTATAGGCTTTTCAGATTGGCTTCTTTCACTAAGTAATGTACATTTAAGGTTTCTCCATGTCTTTTTGTGGCTTTATAGCTCATCTCTTTTTAGTGCTGAATGATATTCCATTGTCTGGATGTAGCACAGTTTATCCATTCAGTTACTAAAGAACATCTTCATTGGTTACAAGTTTTGGCAATTGTGAATAAAGCTGATATAAACACCTGTGTGCAGGTTTTTGTGGGAACAAAGGTTAACATTTTAACAATAACTTTATTGAGATACAATACACACATCAGTACAATTCACTATTTAAAGTATACAATTTAATGGGTTTTAGTGTATTCACAGAGTTGAGCAACCATCACCACAATTAATTTTAGTATATTTTCATCACTCCCCAAAGAAACCTCACACTCATTAGTAGTCACTCCTCATTACCCCCAGTCTCCCCAGTCCTAGGCAACTACCAATCTACTTTCTGTCTCTAAGTACTCACTTATTCTGGAAATTTTGTACAAATAGAATTATAGAATATGTGGTTCTTTGTGACTTGTTTCTTTCACTTACCATAATGTTTCCTAGGCTCATTTGTGTCATAGCATGTATCAGTGTTCCATTTTGTTTTATTACCAAATAATATTTCATGTATAGATACTGTATTTTGTTTATCCATTTATCAATGAATGGACATTTGTGTTGTTTCCACTTTTTGGCTATTATGAATAAGGCTGTTTTGAGTATTTGTATACAAGTTTTCATCTGGACATATTTTTTCATTTACCTAGGAGTAGGATTGCTGGGTCATGTGTTAACTATGTTTAACATTTTTAGGAATTGCATAACTGGTTTCTAAAGTGACTGTATATGCTTATGGAGCTGGTTACAAAATTTAAAGAAATATAGGGACTGTATCATTTTGTTTATGTATTTATGAATTTGTTTATTTTTATTTGGAGAGATTTGGGAGGTACAAGTTGTTTTTTGTTACATAGATTAATTGTACAGTGGCGAAATCAGGGATTTTAGTGAACCCTTTGCTTGAATAGTGTACATTATACCTGATAGGTAGTTTTTTTTTTTTTTTGAAACAGAGTCTCACTCTTTTTGCCTGGGCTAGAGTGAGTGCCGTGGCGTCAGCCTAGCTCACAGCAACCTCACACTCCTGGGCTCAAGCAATCCTTCTGCCTCAGCCTCCCGAGTAGCTGGGACTACAGCCATGCGCCACCATGCCCGGCTAATGTTTTTCTATATATTTTTAGTTGTCCAATTAATTTCTTTCTACTTTTAGTAGAGACGTGGTCTTGCTCTTGCTCAGGCTGGTTTCGAACTCCTGAGCTCAAACAATCCGCCCGCCTTGGCCTTCCAGAGTGCTAGGATTACAGGCATGAGCCACCGCGCCCGGCCCCAGATAGGTAGTTTTTGATATCTCACCCCTCACCACTTTCCTTCCTTCTTAGTTTCTGATGTCTGTTACTCTACTTTGTGTGACCATATATACTCATTGTTTGGTTCTCACTTACAAGTGAGAATATATTGTATTTGTTTGTTCATTCCAGAAATACTTCATTTAGGCTAATGGTCTCCAGTTCCATCCACGTTGCTGCAAAAGACATTATTTCATTCCCTTTTATGGCTAAGTAGTATTCCCTGGTAAATATACACCATATTTTCTTCATCCTCTCCTCAGTTGATGGGCAATCAGGTTGATTCCATATCTTTGCAACTGTGAAATGTGCTGTGATAAATATTCAAGTGTAGGTGTCCTTTTTCAATTTCAAAGTATTATGGGGGTAAAAATATTTTTGGTTACATGGATCACTTTTGTAATGCTTGAGTCAGGGTTAAAACTGTGCCTGTCACCCAGATGGTGTTCATTGTAGTCATTAGGTAGGGTTTCACCCATCCTTCCCCCTTCTCCCAACTTGATTTCTGTTGAGATTTACTTCCCTCTATGCACATGTATGCTCATCAGTTAGTTTCAATTTAATAGTGAGTACAGGTGGTGTTTGTTTGTCCATTTTTTAGAAACTGGTCCCCACTGCCATCCAGATTGCCGCAAAAGGCATTAAGCCATCTTCTTCATGGCTGTGTAGTAGTCCATGGTATACATATACCACATTTGTTAATCCACTCATGAATTGATGGCCATTTGGGTTGATTCCACATCTTTGCAATTGTGAATTGTACTGCAATAAACATTCAAGTCCAGGTGTCATTTTGATAAAATGACTTCTTTTCCTTTGGGTAAATACCTAGTAGTGGGATTGCTGGATCAAATGGTAGGTCAACGTTTAGTTCTTTGAAGACTCTCCATACTGTTTTCCATAGAGGTTGTACTATTAATTATTTGCAGTTCCATCAACAGTGTATAAGTGTTTCTTTCTCTGTACATCCATGCCAGCATCTTTTGTTTTTAGATTTTTTGATAAAAACCATACTGACTGGGGTAAGATGATATCTCTTTGTGATTTTGATTTGAATTTCTTTGATGATTAGTGACATTGAGCAATTTTTCATATGTTTATTGGCCATTTGTCTATCTTCTTTTGAGAAGCTTCTAATCATGTCTTTTGCCCACTTTTTAAGTGGGTTGTTTGATTTTTTCTTGCTGACTTGCTCAAGTTTTTTGTAGATTCTGGTTTTTGGTTCTTTATTGATGTATAGCTTGCAAATATTTTCTTCCATTCTCTAGGTTGTCCATTTGCTCTGATAATTATTTCTTTGGCTGTGTAGAAGCTTTTTCATTTAA
>NW_012139080.1:1974089-1975308 GCF_000956105.1 Propithecus coquereli | reverse complement strand
CCTGTCTCCAGGTCCCCAAAGAGCAATTACTCACCATGCCAGGGAGAAGTATGCTGGTCCCAAGTTGTGTAATGTTCCTTTGCTTTGGGGTGCTCCCTGCTCTGATGGTGCAGCCAGGTGAGCAGTATGACAGAGGGCTGGTGAGCAGGGAGCTCACAGTCCGAGCACTCCTTAATCTGCTGCAGGTCTTTGAGAAGAAACACTTGAGCCCCACTTTCTGTGCAAACCTCGCTGTGTTGGGTGCACCAGCAGAGAGGAAGGAGCTACTCCTGAGAGCAGAGGCTCAATTGCCTCTCTTACCAGCAAAGCATGGGGGAGGGGCAGGGAAAGAAAAGAGTCTGAATGGAGGAAAGCTAGAATTCTGGTTGCCTCTGTCCCTCTATCTGGAAGGCAGCCCACTCAGAATGTCCAAGCTCTGGGGTCATGTAGATCCCCCAGGTCCCACTGGCCCTTGTGGCTCCCACAGTCTATACTGGATTTGGGAAATGCTTGTGTGGGAATGGGCTAGATGAAAACTGAGGGGCTGAAGCTCCCAGGGGAGGACAAAGGCACACAATGGATGGAGAAGAATATGGTGCCTTCTGTCTCAGCTCAGGTCTGTGGTGATGGGAAGCGACCTCAACAGGGCTGGTAGCCTGGTGCTTTGTCCTCAAGAAGCTCCCAGTTCACTGGCAGCAGCAGCTTCTGTGCTTGTGAGGGTAGAAAAGCTCTCTAGCAGCTCAGGAGCCTGCTGACTGCAAGAGGTGTGTGTGGGTGGGTAGAAAGAAACCCCCCTACCTACCATCTCTGCCAGGCTGCAATCCTCTCAGTGGTTGATCTCTGCTGGTATCTTGCTCCTTCTTGTTCTTCTTGTGCTCCACAACTTCTTCCCATGGGATCTCCGTTAGGTTCTCGCACTCTTCCCTCAGAATTATACCCATTCTGGTTTTTTTTTTTTCTTTTTCATCTAAAATTTTCCTCCTTCTGTGACTATGTGGCAGCTGATATCTCTCGTCAGCCATTTTGAAAATCTGCTGCTGCTGATGTCTGATTTTTCTGTTTTCCTTAATTGTTTGTGAGTTTGGTTCATACCTAATCTTTGCCTAATCCAAGATCATGAAGATTTATGTCTGCATTTTTACTCTATAAAAAATTTTATTCTTTTAGGTCTTACATGTAGATCTTTGATCCATTTTAAGTTAATTTTTATATATTTGTGTGATGTAGAGGTCCAATTTCT
>NW_012139080.1:1969344-1972687 GCF_000956105.1 Propithecus coquereli | reverse complement strand
GAAATAGAGCAATAAAGATATTGCCAAATCTTTGTTAACCATTTTTACCTGCTTCTTCCTTAGGAATCTCAAAGTCATACTTTTGAAAACCCATTCATTACATTTTTTCCTCCAAATCAATTGCTCTTCCTGTATTTACTATTCCATTTAAAATAATAACAGTCTGCCTAGTTCTCGAATTAGCTAGTTGGACTCACCAGTTCTTCTTGCTCTATATCCTTCTACATCACAGAACTGCCACCATTTACTATCAATTCCACCTTTAAATTTCTCTCTTACTTCTCCACTCATCTCTAACCCCATTATCACGACCCTAGTTTACATCCTCATTATTTCTTATATGGACTATTGTAGTATCTTCCTAAGTGGTTTCTCTGCATCCACATTTCCCAGTGTTAGGGACAGGTGAAGGTTAGCAGCACTAACCACAGGAAAAGAGGAAGGGGGCAAAAATGAGGAGGGCAATGAATATTTAGAACCTAACCCATGACAGCAGGAATATGAGGTTAGGGACTTTTCCCAGCCAGGAGCATGTACAGAAACTGGGGCTCATGTCTAAAGGTCACCTTTTCCCCATTAACATACATTAGCATGATAAAAATCACACCCATCCATGCCACGACAGTTTACAAATGTCATGACAATCTCTAGAAGTTGTCCTATAAGGATAAAATTGGGAAGGACCCTTAGTTCTAAGAACTCTCCACCCTTTTCTCAGAGAAATAATGAATATTTCACCCACCATTTAGCGTATCATAAGGCGTAGACATAAAAGTAGAAATGTGGTAAGAACCCAGCGTCTTCTCCACTTGTGGAGATAGACCCGTTTCCCCTCAGAAAAATGACCTTTCTCTTTCTATTTCTGTGCTAAAAAGCCTGCAATAAAAGCTGCTTGTGTAGAAATGCTAAATGTCTGTCATCTCTCTGTCACACAGGCCCAGCTTGTGATTTTTCCAAGCCAGGAGCCAAAGAACTGGGGCAACATCCTTCAGAAAATCAACCCCGATACCCTCAAACTATCTACCAATGTTGTTTATGACAGAAATTTGGTCATGTTATAATAAATGTTCAAAATAACTTTGGTAGCTCGCTATTGTCTAAAGATTGAAGTGGATATACACTTTATTTTTCCAACTTCTTTCCTTCTCATTATTCACTACATTTCTTACCTTGTAGTCAAACTGATCTATTGTATTTCCCCAGGACACCCCATATATAATCACGCATCTCTGTCCTCTGCCAGAATTACCACCTCAAGTCCATAGATGGGTTCTACTAGTTATTTAAGGGCCAAATCCAAGTGCCATTGCCTCTGTGTGTATTCCCGGTCACATATCTGAAATTCATCACTTTCTTATTTATGTTACCATTTACTTTTTGCATACCTCTATTTCAGCAGTACCTATTATAATATAAACTTTTACATGTCTGTTTTACCCTTTAGAATATGAGTTCCTGCACTGTCAGAATCATTGTTCATTCATCTTTATCATGTCTCTCTGTTGGGCTAGCATGTTACTTAGAACACAAAAGATGCCCAATAAATTATTTTTAATAAATTAATGAAAGAATGAAGCTATATTATATCAAAATAGCAACAGGAAAATGTTTTCAAATTTAGACAATATGTAATCTTCTCATCTAGCACCTATTGCAGCACAGACTAAGAATTCAGTGGGGGACCTAATTTCAAATGATACGTGCTGATATGGAAGAAAAATTAGAATCTTTGAACCTTTTTATCCTCCTTTTCCTTAAAATATAACTAGGAATTCCTGGCTCTCAGTTGCTATGGAACCATATAAGCAAATATAACCAGCAAATTATTTATGTTAACTAATATTGGTAGGGATTTAAAAAATGCTTTTCTCATTTTCTTATTTCAATTATAATACCTATTCATAATAGTAAATTTAGAATACATAGAACACACACAATTTAAAGATCATGCATAATATGACTATCACTTTGCAAGATAACCAATATTTTGAAACACATTTATATAATATCTAATAGCAAAAATGAAGCCAGAGGGTATATTCTGTTTTGCATTCTACCTTTTTAAAGTAATATATCAAAATAATCTATTATTTTAGATGCATTCAGCTGTAAGTAGCAGAAAGTTTCAAGTCAAATAGGCCTAAGCAGTAAAAAGAATCTATTTTCTCTCATCACTGATAAAGGTTAAGAGATGACTCTTTGGTTGGCTTTTACTCAGCATGATTTCTCCTTGGGATTGGACAGAGAGTCACCTTTTCTGAGTCACATGGAGAGGAGGAAAAGTGGTGAGATTAACAAAATCAGGAATTTATTCCAAAGGAAGAAGGGTGTGGGATGATATTGATATTGGGCAACCTGTAGTGTCAATCACAGTGGTTATGGATTTTTCTTATTTTTTTAAAAAAGACTTAAAGCCTATTTCCCTTAAAATCACTATGTTCTCTGATGTTGAACATTTAGATATTTTTTTCATCAATATTTCAATATCATAAATAGCACAGCTGTGAAAATCTTATGGCTAAATTATTGTGAACATCCATATTTATGTATACCATTTCAGGTCTAAATTAAGCACCATATTAAGCTTTGATGTATATTGAGGTGCATGGGAAAGTCACCCATTCCCACCAGTGACATATGAGAATAATTGTTCCTTTGAAAATATTGGGCATTTAAAAGAAAACTATCTTGGCCAGTGTTTTTTAAACTGTGTTAAGGAAAAATAATGCTTCTGTAGAACTTGACTTAGGCTAGCATGAGTAATTTCACAAGCTGACATAGGCTCCTAATACTTCTTTGATATTATTGATGTTGAGTTTGTATCAAGCTATTGTTTTCTCAATCCAGAGTCTTTTAATTCTCCTTATTTTAATACGAGTTGCACATGTGTTCTTAGGAGCAGTGGTCCCCAGCCTTTTTGGCACCAGGGACTAGTTTCATGGAAGACAATTTTTCCATGGATGGGGGAGAGAGAGGAGGAGCTCAGGCAGTGATGTGAGCAATGGGGAGCGGCTGTAAATACAGAAGAAGCTTTGCTCGCTCACCTACTGCTCACTTCCTGCTGTGTGACCCGGTTCCTAACAGGCCGTGGACTGGTGCCAGTCCGTGGCCTGGGATTTGGGGACTGCAGCAGAGTGATCAAGGCTGAGTAGGAAACAAAACAAAACAAAAACAAACAAACCAACAAAACATGCAAATATTCATGCACGAACAAATTTTGGAAAAGCCCAAGACCATCTTAGAAAGGATAGATTTTATTGTACTGAATCAGCATCTTGTTCCTAACTTTCAAAACATTCTTTCCCTACAAGGGATAATTGGGCCTAAATCACTAGGAATCTTG
>NW_012139080.1:1940704-1968331 GCF_000956105.1 Propithecus coquereli | reverse complement strand
AACCTCTGTGGAAAGTAATATGGAGATACCTCAAAGAGCTAAAAGTAGAACTACCATTTGATCCAGCAATTTCATTACTGGGCATCTACCAAAAGGAAAGAAAGACAATCTATAAAAAAACACATCTGCACTGGAATGTTTATATGTTTATAGCAGCACAATTCATAATTGCAAAGGTGTAGAAACAACCCAAGTGCCCATCAATACATGAGTGGATTAATAAAATGTGGTATATGTATACCATGGAGTTCTACCCAGCCACAAAAAACAATGGTGATCTTGTATTATCCTGGGTCAACCTGGAGCCCATTCTACTAAGTGAAGTATCCCAAGAATGGAAAAACAAGCACCACATGTAATCATCTTCAAATTGGTATTAACTGATCAACACTTATGTGCACATGTAGTAGTAACATTCGTCGGGTGTCAGGCAGGTGAGGGGGAGGAAGGGATGGATATATTCACACCTAATGTGTGCGGTATGCACCATCTGGGGGATGGACAAGCTTGAAGCTCTGACTCGGGTGGGGCAAAGGCAATATACGTAACCTAAATATTAGTACCCTCATAAAATGCTGAAATAAAAAAATAAATAAAAGCATATACAGTGTTCCTTTGCTTAGGTGGTTGCATGCATTGCTTCACCTTCAGAAAAAATGTGAACAGATTCAGTAACTTTAAAAATGGATTTGTAAAAATTTTATAGTCTTTCCTGTTTTTGTCCTTTCCTTTCTTTCTTCCATTCTTATTGTCTTGTCTCAACTCTCAATGAGACCTCAGAAATCCATTTAGCTCCTTCCCTACTAAGACCAATCGGCTGATAGACTGGGAGGCCCATGAAAGCAGCAGGTAAATTAATAGCAGAGAGGGTGCCTGAAACCCATGCCTGGCTGCTTTTGAAATCCTTCTGAAGCCTGAATTATTTGTATTAAGATAGGCCAGCACTCAGGCCCCGATGAGTCAATTCTTTGTAACAGTTGCCAATATTTTTATACCTGAGAGAGCGGCTTCATTCTTTATTATTGCTCAGGAATCAATACTCCCATTGCCCTCACAAAATGCTATACAAGCATTATTGGCATTTCACTTGGCAGTGAAGGGGATCAACATCAATCTCGCCAACTGCACACTTCGCTAACCCTGCTCCACTCTCCTGCGTCTATTTGTATTCCGTCTGGGCCGTCCGCGGCTCCTCGATCTGAATGGGAATCCTTAGTGCTGCCCTGACACGTTCTGTGATAAGGAAATGGAAAGGCATCATTTAGCCATTTGCAGGAACACTCCCGCTCTCCCCTCCCCCTCTCCCCTCCCCTGCTCATTTTGTGCTTGGAGGGTTTGCAGCATTTAATAAAATATCATTTCCCACCACCCTGTGGTTTTCTGAAATTGCCATCTCAGAGCTCTTCATTAATAACCAAATGGCAGCTTCTAATCCCATCCATTGGAAGTTACTGTGAATTTTAAAGTAATTTCTGGGGTCTGAAAATTGCTCTTAAAGTAACAAATCTTAAAAAATGAAAACTCATATACGTGGAGGTGCAATATGTACAAAGATGCAGAGTGGAAACTGCAACTGCATTTGCTCTTAATATAGTACTAAACGCGTATGCTGCCCTGGCTGTTTAGTAAACTGACTATAAAAAGCCATTCACCCATGTGTAAATTCCCCTTGCAGCATGTAATTTGGGGGCAATATCTAAATGGAAACCATTATAGGGGATCTTGCCAATCACATACTGGGCATTATCAATATGTAACAAATGTTTGCCAGAAAGGCTATCCAGAATACATAAAGAACTCTTGCAACTCAATTAAAAAAAAAGAAATATACTCCAATTAAAAATTGACAATGGCCATAATGAGACACCATTTCACACCAATTATCTTAGCCATTATAAGGAAAGAAAAGAAAGGAAAAGAAAAATCCAAGTGTTGGAGAGGATGTGTAGAAATTGAAACTGTTGTGCATTGCTGATGGGAAGCATAAAAAGGTGCAGGCACTGTGCAAGACAGTTTGGCAGTTCTTCAAAAATCTAAACGTAGAATTACCATGTAATTCAGCAATTCCACTGCTAGATATATACCCCAAAGAATCGAAAGCAGGGATTCACACAAATACTGTATATCAGTGTTCACAGCAGCATTATTCACAATAGCCCAAAGGTAGAAACGGCACAAATGTCCACCAGCAGAGGACCCTTCCCCTCCCTTTCCCTTTCTCCTCCCCTTCTTCCTCTCCTTCTCCTTCATCTTTTTGGAGAGTCTTTCCAGGGAGGAATGAGATTGATTCCTTTTTGTGGAATTACTGAGCATTTGAATTATTTGATGATGTAAACCTTTAGCTGTAATTTTAATCACCTGGAGACCTGTTTAAAATGTACTTTTCCTAAGGCCAGGCACGGTGGCTCACGCCAGTAATCCTAGCACTCTGGGAGGCCAAGGCGGGAGGATCGCTTGATCTCAGGAGTTTGAGACCAGCCTGAGCAAAAGCGAGACCGCATCTCTACTAAAAATAGAAAAAATCAGCTGGGCATGGTGGCGCATGCCTGTAGTCCCAGCTACTCGGGAGGCTGAGGCAGGAGGATCGCTTGAGCCCAGGAGTTTGAGGTTGCCGTGAGCTAGGCTGATGCCACAGCACTCTAGCCTGGGCAACAGAGCAAGACTTTGTCTCAAAAAAATCAACAACAAATTAATTAATTAATTAATTAAATGTACTTTTCCCGATCCCAATCCTGGAGAGAATGATTCAGTAGTCTGGGATGGAACATGAGGATATACATATTACAAAACTACCTAGGAATGATTTTTATACTGGAGGTTTAAGGCCCTGACTTTGTGAAACCATAATAGGGGAAAACTCAGACCAATTGCATAGTATGAAACACAAAATTTCCTCTCATTAGAATAATCACTTCTGACTGTCTGTGTTAGAGTCTCATTGTGTTATTAAATGAGATATTATACTTGCTATTGTACAAGACCTAAAACAGCTTTCCTCCTTTTGGGGGAGAGCAGTTTGCAAATATTAAATACTTGTTAGCACAAGTTACTCTCTTGTATAATCAGTAAAACTGACCACAAAGATATTTAGAGGAATCATTTTGACAACATCTTTAATCCTTGGCGTATTACTAGACAAATATCTTTTATATTCACATAACAATGGATTTACAAAAAGGGTCATTTTGTCTCTAACCTAAAAAGTGTATTAGCTCCCACGAAGTTCGAGGCTCTAAGAAATGACCAATAATTTGGTACTTTGGGCTGAAATCAGGACCTGCCCAAGATAATATTCCAAAATGGATGACTTTTCTTTTTTCTCTGAGCTCCTCCTTCCCCCTTCATGGTAGTTTGTGAGAGTATTTATTTGTCTAGATCAAATAAATTGCATCTGGAGCTGTCTTTTCCACATAGTGACTTATGACATAGCAAAGTCACTGTTTTTACCTTTCTTCTCTCAAGATATAACCAGGACTGGCCGCATGATGGCCTGGGATTTGGAGTCAGAGGAGAGATTCTTGTCCTGCTCTATCACTCGTTGGCAGAGTGACTGTGGGCAAGTTATATGATTGCTCTGAGCCTCAGTCTGTTTGTTAAAAGGCCAGGATGGTGATGGTGGTGGTGGTGGTGGTGGTACTGTTGCTGCTGACAGTGATGATGATAACATTTCCCAGGATTGTTGTCAAGATTAAGATACAGTATCAATAAAATGATATAGTGAGATTGGTGATAATATTTAAAACTGTAAAACACCATAGTTTATTTTAAATTCAAGTATCAGAATATTTGTATGCTTTGTATCAAGGACATATATTAAAGAGCCTCATTTTTGCTTCAGAGGACAGATATTTGAAAAATTGTGTTTGTAGTCATGCATATGTGTGAGCCTAGATTATGAAATCTTGTCAATAATATTCAATTTCAGAATTGCATTAGTTTCAGTGGAGGTAAAATGGCAAAGTTGTTAATTCTTTCCCAGGAGAGAAATAGCTAGGTTTTGTTTGTATTGCTTGCAACAATTTTCTAAAGGAATTTTATTTTCTGAGCCCCTCCTTTCATCAGGTATAAATGAAAATGGCTTTGGAAAGATAATTGTTCACTTGCTTTGTCTTTTTGATATTGAAAGGCAAGACATTTTTGAATTTTTATACATTATAGATGTTCCCTTTGCTAGACTTTAATTTGTACAAATATTTCCAGAAAAAAATGAATCCATCATATTTTTTTTGAAGTAGAAAAAAACCCTGGAATAGAAGTTGGGAGCCTTTAACTCTCCAGTTTTGTCGTGTGTTAAACATGTTACTGTAGGCAAGTTAATTAGCTACCGAGCATTAATTTTCTCCCTGTTGAATGGTTATAAAATAGACCTACTCCTATTTCATGTGGCTGTTGAGGTCAATTAAAGTGTTATTTGTGAAAATGCTTTATAAATTATCAGGTTCTGTATAAACAGAAAGTGCCATATTTTTCTGAATCTAAGACATTATCAATCATAAGATGTACCATTAGTTACATTCCACTAAGAACAAAAACGCTGTGCATTAAATTAAGATACGATGCCTTAGTAGTGATGTTTGATGCATCAATGGGTCACCCCAGCCTCTTTTCATGTTGAACATTCTTTTATCTATTCTAAGAAGTTTGGCAGTATTTCTTGCTTTCAATTGTGTTGCTTATCAGGAGATAGGCAATCTTTTTGCATGTAAACCAATAACAAAACAAAACAAAATACCCTGTATTTTTCTAGATCTAGTAAAGCATTTGATTGTTGCATTACAAGAAAATGCAGAATTACAGTCATTTCTCCCACAATGAATATTTGCTCCCCTAAAATCTTAAACATGCATTTTTTGCTGTTTCCATGCCTTTCCTCATATGTAGTAATTTCATTTTGGTGCAATATTTTGAAGACATTTTAAAGCATAATTAAACTCCACATGTGAAGTACCAGCAATGCATGTAACTCAGTTTGAAGTGACAAAAGTGTGAACAGCTATGTCCAAGCTTGTCCATGTGCAGTCAGTGAAAACTGCCACCTGGCAGTCAGTCATTGTAAGATAAGTCCTGATTTTAAGGATGTTAAAATGTGGAGAAAAAAGTGTCTTAGAATTCATCAAATGTTGCATTTATGTTATTAGCCCCAATGTCCTACTTGTATTCTAAATACAAACTGAAGATAACATGTTTACTTGATGCACCTTGTTAATAACGGGAGTGTGAGACTCTGAAACTCATCCAGCCTCCTGACATCCCAGAGAAACAGATGCCTCTTCGGTAGAGTCAGGCCCTGCATGCATAGCGACATTTTGGTTAAAATGGACCGCATATATATACGATGGTGGTCTCATAAGATTATAATACCATATTTTTACTGTACTTTTTCTATGTGTAGATATATTTAGATACACAAGTACTTACCATTGTGTTACAATTACCTACAGAATTTAGCACAGTTACATGCTGTACAGGTTTGTAGCCTAGGAGCAGTAGGCTATACATGCCATGTAGCCTTGGTGTATAGTAGGCTATACCATCTAGGCTTGTGTAAGTACATTCTGTGATGTTCACACAACAACGGAATTGTCTACTGATGCATTTCTCAGAATGCATTGCCATCATTAGGTGATGCTCAACTGTATTTGCAGACAGTACAGTGTCTGCTTTGAGTCATCTTTTCTACACACTAAACCCTGTCACTTTATCTTTCTTCATATTTTTAATATGGCCTGGTTTTGAGACCCTTCCTTTTGATCACTTTTCTCTAAGCTCAGCCTCATTATTCAGAGTTCTTTAATTGCATTGTATTTATAACTAAACTTATTACTCCAGTTGTGCTTATTAAAAATGGTAGGATGACCTGTAATTTATTAAGACAAACAATGATTTTCTTCAGTTTCAGGGTTACTAAGAATTTGAAAACTTATAAACAAATACTGTATGTACTTGTAGCATAGTTTGCTTTTTAAACGATAAGAAATTTACATTAAATAGTTATATATTATTATTTTAAATTAAGTACATTTTTATTCTTAATAATTTTTGTTCCTCATTTTTTTTTCAGCATGTCTGTTGTGTCTTCATTCAACTCTTTTCAGAATATTGAATCAACAAGATCAGAATCAGGCTCCTGGGATACACCTGTGGTGTTATGTTCCTAGGGCTGCTGCTACATAGCACCGCAAACTCGGTGGCTTAAAGCAACAGAAATGCATTCTTACAGTTCTGGACGCTGGAAGACTGAAAGTAAGGTGTTGGCAGGGCCATGGTTCCTCTGAAACCTGCAGGGGAGAATCCCTGCTTGCATTGCGTCCTTCTAGTTTCCGGTGGTTTCCGGTGGTTGCTGGCAATCCTCGGCACGACTTGGCTTGCAGTTGCCGCACTTCGATCCCTGCTCCATTGTCGCGTGGTGTTCTCCCTGCGCACCTCTGTGTCCACATTGTGTTTCCCTCTTCTTACATGGGCAACCTTCGTGTTGTATTAGGTCCCACCCTAATGACTCATGTTAACCTAATAACATTTGCACAGACTCTATTTCCAATTAAGGTTACATTCCTAAGTGTTGGCAGATAGGACTTCAACATGTCATTTCAGAGGACACAATTTAACCCATAACATCTGTCAACATTATTTTGTGGGTTGACATCAATTCATTAGTCACTGCCTTTTGTGTACAATAATTCCGCTGGCTACTAACTTGATCATCTTTCTTAGCATTCGACCCCTATTTCCTCATTTTATACAAAAGGATATAAAAAGAATTATTTGATTGTCAGTTGATTCACTGAAGTCCTCATAAGCTTTGTATCTGGATTTTTATGTTAGACAAGTCCTGTAATCCTTTCAGAGCAAAATACGAGTGGAATGTGACAAACCATTCTTACACATTTTCTGACGGTTGCTCCCTTTTCCAGGTACTTACAATCCATTGCTTTAGTAATCCATCCTTGCTTCCAGTGGATGCAATACCTATAATTTTCCACTTGAAAGTGGGACTGACACTGGCTTTCTTTCAGTTTTCAGACTCCTTTGCCCTTCTCTAACATTTCTCATAAAATAAGGGTGATTGTTGAGTGATTTCATTTATAAGTTCTCCTAGAGCCTTGGGATGCAATTCATCTAAGCCAAATGACCTGAATTCATTTAAAATAACTTTACTACCTTTGGATTTTGTATTCCCTTATGAATGCTAATTCTATACTTGGCAGAAAAATAAGAAGCAAAAATAGGAATTTAGACATTCCGTTTTCTATTAAACTCCAGTGTAACACCTCGTGCTCCTTATAATGTTCCTGGCCCTCTTTTGTTCATTTTATTATTTATAAAACAACATTTAAAAAACTTTCTGTTGTCCTTAGCTCTTGGTATATGTCTCACTTCATTTTGGCCTTAATCTCCCTGACATCATAATTTCATACACACCCTTGATTATTTACTCTTCTTTCCATTCTTGGCACATGTACTTCCTTCATGTGTTTCTTCCTTCCTTCTTTCTCCTAAGATGATTTTCCATTCCATAATATAGGAACCACATCAATAAGAATTTCCCAACTCTCTTGAAGCCAACCATTCAATAGTCATATTTGAAAGCACATACTATGAATTATAATATTTTTGAAACATGCCCTTCTATTTTTTTTTAAGTAAAGATTTTTTTCTCACCCCACCCCCAAGTCATCTCTAAATGTCTCAGAAGGGTACTCTAAACAGGCTTTGACCAACCTTTTCTGTAGTAGGTATCGTGATCTAAGATGATAGGACTGCTTTCTTCGAAGACTTTTATTTTTCCATCACCAAACAACTCCTGTGTTTTTGTTAGAATTAGGTCTAATTCTAAAGTCATTTCTTCTACCCCTGGGGAACTGAGACAGAAAGACTAGACAAGAACTTCTCAGAACCTTTATTTTTAGCCAAATGAGATTTGATCCATTTTTATGGACAAATGAAAATCCTCATTGTTGCTATATTTTTCTTGCCTCTGTGCTAAAGAGGAATACATTATTTTGTCTCTTTGCACAGTGAGATAACCTGTATTATTACAACAACATCACTTTTATTTCCTTATCTTATAATCTCTACTCTCATATTTTCAACATCCGCCAATGGTTTAGTTATTTCTAAACAGAAATATATGAAACAGGATGTGTAAATGGGACACATCCTCTCTTAGATTTGACTACATTACTATTATAATACCATAGATTTCAAGCTCAAAAGTAAATGACAGATAAATCCCTCACATAGAATTTAAATCTTCCAAGAATCTTTAAAAACTCAATTCTCTGTCTCTGGTACCACTCAGTCAAATCGAGAATAGAAGAAGCTTTCAGGGGCTCTTCTTCTACTCTGGAAGAGTAAGCCCTTTCTGGAGGCAGTTTAAATTTGGGGGACAAAAGAGACAGCATGGGGCAAAATTCCATTTTTATGGCCTTAAACCTGAGGACAGTCGACAGTCTCTGGTCACAGCTGCACAGGTGGTGAAAACTCTGATGGAAAACCACAGTTCCCTGGCCTGAGGAACCAAAGAACAGAAATTGAGGCTAATCACATCCCAGGAGTCTAGGAAAGAATCCTAGAAAAAAGAAATCTGGAAAAAGGAAGCTCCAAATGCATATATAAACTTTGCTCAAATAATTGGATGATTCCAGAGGCACTATTCTGTGGAATAGAATCCGGTGAAGGAGAAATAATCACATTGACATTTGAGCTGCCAACCAACAGACAGAGTTGGCAGTTTAAGTCCAAGTTAATTGCCTTCTTAAAAAAATTTTGTTTTTAACTGTCTTTGGAGAAATAAAACAGAATCCACAAACATTCCCAATGTTCAGGATACAATTTCAAATTACTTGACATACAAAAAATTAGGAAAGGTGACTCATTATTAAGAGAGAGCATGACCCAAGAATAACAACTCCAAGATGACTTAGAAGTTGATATAGCAAGAATTTGTAAGCACCTATCATAACTGTGTTCAATGAGGCAAAGGAAAATATACTCGGGGTGAATGAAAGAATAAAAATAATCTCATCAGAATAGGAAGTATTAAAAAAGAACAGAATGTAAGTCCTAGACTTGAAGAATAACATATCAGAAATGGAAACACATAGAATGGAGATGACAGAAGAACAGAGACAGTGACCTTGGAGATGGTTTAGTAGAAAATATCCAAGTTGAGGAACAGAGAGAAAAAGAACTGAAAAAGAAGTAACAGGTCCTCAGTGACCTATGGGGCATTAGTAGAAAGATAGGAGGGAGATAACAGGGGGAAGTATTTGATGAAACAATGGCCAAAAATTTCCCCAATTGCAGAAAGGCACAATTTTCCAGATTCAAGCAGCTCAAGGAAACTCAAACAGGACCAGCACAGACACAAAAAATGCCTGAGCAATTATAGTCAAACTGATGAAAATCGAAAGATAATGAGGAAATCTTGAAAGCATCCAGAAAAAAAAATCACGCATTTCATACAGAGGAACAATGATCTGAAATACTGACGACTTCTCTTATCAAAAACTATGGAGGCCTAAAAAAAGTGAAAGACAATTTTTACCATGCTCAAAGGAAAAACAAACAAACCCATAAAATGATCAACTCAGAATTCTACATCTGATGAAGATGTGTATTTTGTATACAGGTAGGTATGCATCAGGGTATGAACTCATTGGGCATCTTGCCAAGAACTCAATTACAGCCCAATACTTTTTTTAAAAAATGCTTTACTCAGTGCTACATCATAAGAATGTTTGAACTCTTGCCTCTTGGTAATCTTTGCCTTCTGTCTGTCCCCATTGTCAGAAATGTCTCAGAGCTAGCAGAGAGTAGGTATCTGTTAATAAAAGAATCTTCGACAGATCATAGAGGAAGTGGCTTCTCAATATTCAAATGATAAGGGGAAAGTTACAATTGGATATCATTCCTGTTAATCACCAAGTGTATGAAAAGAGAGGTAAGTCATGTCAAGTGAGAAAGGCAGTGTCTGAGAGCTTGTCTATAAATGTACATTCTTGGTTTCACTCCACCTAACATTGGGGTGTGTGTGTGGTATATTCATTTCTGCTTTTCATTTGAAATAATTCAAGGATGAAGGCTTTTAAAACTGAATATTGAAAACCCAGTGAGGATAATGTCTGATTATTTTTTAATGTTATCTTTAGTATGAAATAAATGGACTTTGTTGAAAAGCCCAAATGACTTATGTTTAATTCTTGGAGTTCTGAACCTTTCATTCACTACCTTATAAAATTTAGGACTTAACATCATTTAGGATTCCAAATATTTCATTAATTTTACCCCTAAATTATATCTAAGAATTTGTATGTATTTTAATATTCAAATAAAATCTTTAGCCATGATATTTAAACATTTTAAGCCAAACATGTCCATCTTTTTTCTTCTTAATTCTCTCTACTGTGTCCAATTCTCAAGATGTTTTACATATGCTTTTTAATTTTTAATTAAGCACAAGTGATGCATGAACATTTTCTTCTTGTAAAATATCAAAAACTCCAGAATTACACATATAGCTTTAGCTCCTCTGAAGGCATTCTCAAAACTTGGTCCATTCCTTCTGCTCAAAAATAATGAGAATTATGAGGTTAGTCTATCATTCCAAATATATTCCTTATATGGACAACTATCTATATGTATCCTATAGAACTGTGGTCCCCCCCACCCCCCAACCAGGGTCAGTCCCTGGCCTGTCAGGAACTGGGCTGTACTCACTGCCTCCTGAGCTCTGCCCCCGCCCCCCTCCCTGGTCCATGGTAAAATTGTCTTCCATGAAACTTAGGAACCCAGCCATATAGCCCACCCCCTGTGAACTCCCATCCATGGAAAAATTGTCTTCCATGAAACCAGTTCCTAGTGCCAAAATGTCGGGGACAACTGCTAGAAAACATATAACACTTTGTGTATTTTTCTTGGACATACTTTCTTGTGCATATGTGCAAGTATTTCTCTAAGGAGCAATGCAAGTAGTAAAATGATTAGGTCATAAGGTGTGAACATTTTAATTTTTCATAAATAATGCCATATTACTCTCCAGAGTGGTTGTATTAATACCAATAACATTTCTACTTGCAGGATATTCTTTTACTTACATTTTTACCAATGCTTAATATTTTAAGCTTTTAGGGTTTTATTCATCTAATGGGGGAGTCAGCACATTATGGTCCATGTACCAAATCCAGTTCACTGCCCTTTAAAGCCTGTAAGCTGAGAATAGTGTTAATATTTTTAAATGGTTACATTTTAAGTGATTATATACATACCTACAGAATATCTTCTGTGTTTCTTCTCAACCTACAATCCTAAAATATTTAATATCTGGCCCTTTAACAAAAAATATGCTAACCCTGATCTCCTGTATAATAAATAGTGTGTCATTTTTCTTCTAATTTGCATTTCCATGATTACTTAGTAAAATCGAGCATCTTTTCGTAGGTTCATTTGACATTTGTATTTCCTTGTCTGTAAATTGCCTATTGTTTATAAATCTTGCCCATGTTTCTATTTTTGAAATTGATTTGAATGAACTTTGTATGCATTCTGAATACCCATTGCACTGGACACTGTTGCTTGCCTACCCACTGGTCATCTTCCCCACCCATTCTTTTCTGCCAATAGAACTGTAGTTCTTTTCTAGGTATTGGGCAGTGATGTATTTCTGGGGATGTGAGCCCTCACCCAAATCTTAATGGGGGGATGTAAAGTTATAATTATTCTAAATCATTGTGGCAATTGCCTGTGATTAGTTCAGGATTGAACATGTGATGAAATGTGTCCAATGAGTATTTATTTTTCCCTCAGATTATAAAAGGAACACCAGGATATTTTTATCTTTTGGCAGCCTTTGTTTGCTTTCTTCTCATGTGACCTCTGGAAATGTGACAACTATCTTTTGAACATAACAATAGCCAGATGCAGTGGACAAGCTGGCATACTAAGAATAATAAAACAGCAATATGAAAAGAAGGTGAGTTCTACATTTTGAACCTCTTTATAGTTTAGGCCGTTTTTAGATGAGGTTTCTATTATTTGTAGCCGAAGACATCCTTACTAATGTATCTAACATTCGATGCTCTTCCATATGAATTTTAGAGCCACATTGTCATATTCTAATTACTTGAACTGATTAGAACTACTTTGCATTTGTAGATTAACTTAAGCTTAAATAATATTCATAAACTGTTGAGTTTTTCCGTAAGAATCTCTCCATTATTCCGGTCTTGCTATGATCTGAATATTGGTATTTCCCCACAATTTATATATTGCAACCTAATACCCAATGTGCTCGTATTGAGATACAGGGCCTTTGGGAAGTGTTAAGTCACAAGGGCTTCATTTTTGTGAGAAGGATTAGTGCCCTTATAAAAGAGATTGAAGGAAACTGCCTTCCCCCTTCTTTCATGTGAAGACACCGTGATAAAGTGCCATCTTTGAAGCACACAGCAAGGCCTCACCAGACATTGAATCCGCTGGCACCTTGGTTTTAAACTTCCCAGGCTCCAGAATTGCAAGGAATATATTTTCTTGGTTCATAAACTACCCATTGTTTTAGTATGTTTGTGCTGCTGTAACAAAATGCCTTAAACTGAATAATTTATAAACAATAGAAATGTTATCTCTTCCAGTTCTAGAGGCTAGAAAGTCCAAGATCAAGGTGCCAGCAGATGGGACGTTTGGTGAGGGCTGGGTCTCTGCTCCTGAGATGGTGCCTTGTTGTTGCATCCTACGTTGATGAAGAGGTGAAAAGGATGAACTTGTTCCTCCTTCAAACACTTTCGTAAAGTCATTAATCCCATCCATAAGGGCAGAGCCCTCACGGCCAAATCACCTCATAAAAGCCCCACCTCTTAATACTATTGCATTGGGGATTACTTGAGCATGAATTTCAGAGGGACACAAATATTCAAGCCATAGCCTTCCCCCCTAGCCTTCCAAAATTTATGTCTTTCTTATGTACCAAAAAAATACATTCACTTCAACCCAATAGTCCCAAAGTCTCAACTCATTCCAGCATCAACTTTAAAGTCTAAGTCCAAAATTCCATCTAAATATCATCTAAATAAGATATAGGTGAGACTTAGGTACAGTTCATCCTGATGTAAATTTCCCTTCAGCTGTGAGCCTATCAAATCAAACAATTTATGTGCTTCCAAAATATAATGGTATAACAGGTATGGGATAGACAATCCTATTCCCAATAGGAAAATAGGAAAGAAGAAATGGATAACAGGTCCCAACCAAATCCTAAATCCAACAGGGCAAGCATTAAATCTTAAGGCTGCAGAATAATCTTCTTTGACTTCGTATCCTGGCTTCCAGACACACTGGGGTGGAGGTTAAGCCCCTAAGGCTCTGGGAAGCTCCACACCCATGATTTTGCTGGGTGCAGCCCATATAGCAGCTTTTATGCGTAGCAGTCAGGTTCCAGCGGCTCTCTCAGGTCGACATTGCATGGTGGTGGCTCTACCAATCCGGGGTTTCGGGGGTGGCCCTGCCCCTGCCTGGGCCCTGAGGCTCTTTGGGCCATCCTTTGGAATCTAGGTGAAGGCAGCTATGCCCCAAAGCTCATGCACTCTGTGTGTCTTCAGAGTTATTTAATAGCATCACAGAGAGGCTTAGCATGTGTGTCCTCCAGAGGGCATACTGGTATGTCACTGCTGCACTGGAACTTACTTGAGCTACACCTGGAATGGCTGAGGGGTGCTGCACCAGAATGAGGGCAGCAGAGACTCGAGGTGGTGTTGGGCAGTGAACCCCAAGGTCATGCAAGGGCCCTGGGCCCCTCTTTTGAAACCACGTTGCCCTCGAAGACCTGGCACACTGGGGCCTGTGATGGGAGTGGCAGCCCTGACGATCTCTGCAATGCCTTCAAGGTTATTCTTCTATTGTCTTAATGAATAGCATCTGGCTTCCTTCTATCCACACTGATCTTCTTATCAATTGGTCGCTAGATCGTACCCTCGGTGTTCTCTCCTGAACATCTTAGGTCATGTTTTACAGGCTGAAAATTTTCTTCTCTTTAAGTTCTGCTTCCTTTTGATTATAAATTTCACCTTTAATTTATTTCTCTCTTCTTTCATTTTACTATAAACTGTCAGGAGAAGCCAAGCAGCTCCTGCAACACTGCTCAGAGATTTTCTCTCCACCAAATAAATATCTTAGTTCATTTCCCTTAAGTTCTGTCTTCCATAAAACAGCAGGACATAAACACAATTCAGTCAAATTTTTTGCCACTTTATAACAAAGGTAGGCTTTCCTCTGTGTCCAATACTATGTTCCTCATTTCTGTCTGAAACCTCATTAGAATTTCCTTTACTCTCCGTATTTCTACCAGCATTCTGATCACAACCGCTTAAGTAACCTCTAAGAACACTTAGGCTTTCCTTCCAGCTCTTCTTCTGAGCCCTCACCAGAATAGCTCTGTAAGGTCCAGCCTCCACCATTACCCAGTTCCAGAGCCACTTCCGTATATTTAGGTATTTGTTACTGTACCACCCCACTCTTGGTACCAGTTTGCTTTTTAGTCTGTTCATGCTGCTATAACAGAATACCTTAGATTGGGTAATTTATAAAAATTTATTTCTTCCAGTTGTGGAGACTGGAAAATCCAAGATAAAGATGCCAACAGACTCCTGTGTGACGAGGGCTTTCTCTCTACTTCCAAGAGGAAGCCTCGTTGCTGCATTCCAGATGGAGGAAGAGGCAAAAAGAGGTAGAGAAACAAACTCATTCCCTCAAGTTCTTTTATAAGACAACTAATCCCTTCCATGAGGGCAGAGCTCTCAAGGCCTAACCGACTCCTAAAGTCCCCACCTCCTAATACCATTGTACTAGCGGATTAAGCTTCAACATGAATTTTGGAGAGACAAAAACATTCAAACCACAGCACAGAGTAAGGTATTCTGTTAGAGCAACCTAAACAGACTAAGACAGGTCTGTGTTAGACCTTTAAATAAAATTTTCTCTAGAAATATTTTGTGAATTTTTATTAGATAGATTACTAGGTACTTTATAGTTCTTGTTACTAGAAGAAATGGTTTTTATTTTCTTATTACTTTACATAATGATTCTTTGTTGGTGAAAAGAAATGTTACGTTAATAATGATATTGCATACTACCAACTTGCTACATTTCTTTTAATTTTAATAGTTTATCTGTGGGTTCCAATGCAGTCAGACATATTATTTGTTAATACTTATATTTTTGTAATTTATATTTTTTGCCTTATAATTTTTATATCTTGTATCTTTATCTTATTATTTTGAGTAAATACAATGTTCAGTAGAAGGTATAAAAGAAGTCATTCCTATATTATTTCTACTTTGTTTCTCAATTTAGTGAGAAATGTGTCAAATATGTCATCTGTAAAAAGGATATTTGCTGTAAGTTTAAAGTGGACAGGCTTAATAGAAAAGTCACCCTTTTATTTATTTTTATTAATCTTCCAGTTCTTATTCACTGATATGTATGAGTATCGAATATCATAGAAAAAACTTTGGCATCTATTCAGATAACACAGATTTTTCTCATTTAATAAGTATTAATGCAGTGAATTACATTGATGGATCTGATTTATTAATTATCAATATTGTATTGCTAGAAAAGACCTACTTTGTCCTGAGTGGCTAGAGATAGCTGCTCCAAACTTTTTCAGAATTTTATTTGTATATTGTTTATTTTCCTCCCAAATATCTAGCATAGTTGGATTTCTTCATCTTTTATTTTCTGTTTCAGTCTTTCTACCTCCATTTTATCCTGATTACTTTTCACAAATTTCTTTGATTTGGAAAAATAAGTTATTTAGATGAACACATAACACAATTTTAATTTTTCCACTTTTTCTTATAGAAACATTTGAGCTGATGAGTTTAACTCTGAGAATGGTTTTGGCTTGGTTATACAGTTGTTATTTACTCCTCATCAAAAGTGGTGAGTTAGATTTATTCATTTATTTGATTACATTTAGCCACTATATGTTGAGTGCTTCTTTTATTCTAGACCTTTTACATATATTATTTAATTTAAGCTTCAAACAACCCTGGATATTATTCTAATTTCCCAATGGAGCAAACAAACTCCGAGAGGTTAAGAGACTTGCCTAATATCACTCAGCTAGTGACCGGTGGAAACTAGGGCTTACCTCTGCCTCACAGAATCCTTACAAATATCATTTAAGAAGAACCATGGTAGCAGCGTGGTCTCCTTCATAGGATTTTCACTGGCTATACCTTTCCTCAGTGTATATTTGGATTTGATGGAATACAGGAATGGAAAAATAAAAGACTAAACTTTCTATTATGCCTAGAATATTCCATATCTTCTGTTATTAGGCTTTGAGCTTTCCTTCTTCTTGTATTTGCTTCATGCAAATAAATTTGATGAGAGCATGAATTTTTCATGGAAAAGGTTAACGTTGGAGACATGAGCTTAAGGAAGTTTTATAGAAAGACATTTTTTCAGAAGTATTTATTGTTGGAGCAAGAAAAATTAAATTTTGCAAGCTATTTTCTTTACTTTACTTCAAAATGTTGCTTGTGTTAGTACCATCACCCCACAGGAAGGTTATAAATGAAAATGACTGGAGAGTTTTCTAATAGGGACATTTTTCTAGTCAAAGTTCATCTTTAACTATCAGAACCAGGAGTATTAAAATTGAATTTGTGATCTTTCTTGGGATTAGGGACTAACTATTTTTTCTTAAAATGGAGAAAGAGATGACCATGTGTTTCCTTTTATTGCTTTTAAGAGAATAGCCTAATTAAACATTTAGGAATATGATGTAACCCCTTTTCCAACACACTGAAGCACCAAACTGGTATTTTAAAAGATGTGAGGGAAAAATGAAAATGAGATTGTTTTTTGACTCCTTTAATGGCCAGCTTATCCACAAATATTTAAATTACTAGGTTTGTAATTTAATAATTCAGGATGATGAAAGGAACAAACACAGTCTCTGAGAGGATCTGATCATGAGTTCAGAGAAACCAACAGAGTTTAGTGACATCACAACTTGCATTAGAGAATACACTTTCTAAAAACTGCTCTGTGATAATATTGATTAAGCTTTAGCAACTGATTACAATTTCACCTTATCGTTCTCTCAGACAAGACACATGATATTTTTTATATCACTTTTGATGTTTTCATTAGGCTAGCAATGCATTAAAATCCTGACTTACTGCTTACTTGAATGTAAGGCTCAGATATTTTCTGTGTCATTTTTTGAAGTGAAAAACATATACTTTTCTGAGTCCTTAATATTTGAATTGGATGACGAAAAAATTTATCTTTGCCAAGCGAATCTGCCATATACAGAACATATTCATTTCAGTGAAATTAGGGAGGTTATATTATTTTTTATTTGCCTTTTTTGCTTTTATGAACTTAATATTACGAGGAGCAACACTTGTGTTATTTATTGTGTCCTGAAGTTTATTAAATAATATTGTGAGCCCACTAATGAATGCATTATTTCACTCCACTTCAGTTTTGGTAGAACTTGATTTTTATCAAGGAATACAGGTCATCAATATGTGGATTCTTATTTCATTTTATTTCCTTTTTAAATTTTTTCCTGATGGGAGAATGTAATTAGGTGCTAAGACATTTGACAACTTATTTCAGTGAGTGATTTAATTCAAGCCTTACTACCTCTGTGGGCAAAGCAGAGCTTACAGTCGTGGGAGGGAAACCTGTTTGGAAGCAGTCTGGAACCGTGGAGGTCACTCCTCATTTCCTCGGGGTTGTTATCCAGATGCCTTCCTATTTGTGCTTTTGCTTCACTTCACCCAGCTGAGCATGGCTGCTGTCTTGATCCTTTACATTTCACACCACTGAGCCTGATTGTTCTCGGTCCGTAGTCGCTCACTTGTAGCATTACTCACACTAATATTGCAGGCCTCAAAGCTCAGCCCAAATCAATCCCTTGAGATACACAGATGGTGAATCATTAAAGGGCATGCAAAACACTAAGAGTATCAGAGGCTCACAGTGGCTATTTCTGCCATGTGAATTTGTAATTTAACAGGCTCGGCCATTGTATTTTGGAGTTAGCCATCTGACTGATGAATTGTCTCAGTGATTGTACTGGAGAGAGAGATCCACAGAAAAGTTTTGGCATATTCCCCCAAGATCTTATTTCACATATTGGCTTCATTTGTAAAAGTAAGCCCAACTCTTGTAAATACTGATATATTGAGAACCTGACTTCTCTCTTACTCTTTGCAATATATTTTGTTTCTCCTTTGTGATATTCAGTCTGATCCTGTCCTCTGTATTAACAAACCTCTCTATGTAACTCAAACTGCTCCTTTGGAGAGTCATGAATAAACTACTAAAATGCAACCTCTATCTGTATATTGCCAGCTTTGTGGAATAATGAAATTAAATGACTCATCAGTGAATAACAAATTCATGGCATTTATAATGCTAGTGGATTTATTAGTCCATTCCCCAGAGCTCCAGTGTATCTAGATAAAAGACATCCTGTGTATTCCCTAGGTACACAGCCATGGCATTTTAGGGTTCCCAAGATACAAACTGTTCTTGTGTTAGATAGAAGCTATTAGTTGGGATTTGATCTACAAGGGCTTGCAAAGAAGATTAGTTTTATACTTATTCTGGGTGTTTAAAACTGAGACTGCCTGCCATGCTTGTTCTGGATAAATGGTCCACTGAAAATATTGGAAATCTTTATCCATTCACTCATTTAATCATATTTCTTGGGTACCTACTATGTATTACCAGATACTCTGTTATACATCAGAAATACAAAGTTGAAAAACCATGGTGTCTCTTTCAAGGAACTATCATAGGATAGTAGGATGTATAGTTTCCACATCAGTTAAACATGGATTTGTAGAACTCTTAAATATATTTAAGCACTTGTGTTGATCTAGACACCATAAGGAAGTATCCTGGCATGTCCGCAACACCAACTCTAAATTACCATACCATTTTATCTGCCTACATTTCTCATGATTTACTTTTATATTATTTACTATGGTCATGGAACCATACCTACAATGTTCTCTTACAACACTGGGAACTCCCCAAGGAGAGACTATAACCCCCCCACATCTACTATTTCTTGAGTAGCATGAGGTGGCATCTTACAATATATATCACTGACATAAGTAAGAAAGGATCACTAACTAATTGTTTAAGCAGCTGGTTTTCTAGTTTGTATGCTAGCACACTTATTTCACTAATTTTTTTCTCCTGGGGGCGTCAGAAGACTTTGGTTTCTAGTTCTGGCTTTATCATTGGCTATATATGCCTTAGCAAATCATATAATCTTTCTGTACCTCAGTTTCCCCATCAGCTTCTAAAAATGATGGCCAATTTAACCCCCATTACATATATAAATGTATGTGTTCTTTCCTAGTAAGTAGAACTAAAATGGACAATTTGCATCCTTGCTTTGGAGTGCATTACTGGAAACAGATGCTATTAGGACTTCTCCATTTTTAATGTTGAGACTTAAGGAATTCCTTCTCAGAATATATTCTCCAAGTGGAGTAAGTATATGGTATTCATCACCATGATCTTTAGGCTCTTAACTTATGGACCATGTAGGAAGACAAAGGTAAAACAGGAAAGTGGAAAAAGGATTAATGAATTAGATGAAAACGTGGTTACATTTACCTGAGAGAAATCTTACTGCTGAATGAGGATTATTCAACCCTGGTGGTCCTGACCAACTTTCCATTTTCCTGCTGGAACAGAACATCCACATTTCCTAAGGTCAGAGTAATCTCAACATTCTCCGTGATGAGGGTGGATGCATTTTACTTTTCCCTGAGTTGTGTCTTTAAAAATGCATTACCCAAACATTATTTTTTTCAAGAGAAAAAAAATACAAGGCATTTTATAAAGATATATTTTCATAGATAAAAATCACATTTAAAAATTATATATATACACTAATGTACATATATTCATTAAACACTTATTTGTATATGTGCTTATAAACACTGAAGGTAATTCCTTATTCCAATCCTTCTTTTCCTGATCAAATAATTTTAAAACATTAGGATAAAAAAAATCTTTTATTTTTTTTTTCTTTCCACACAACGTGAAAAAAAAAATATTCATGGAGTTTGTCCAGCTCAGTAAAATAGACACCTCTGACTTTTTAGGTCAACTGAGCAAGGTTCTCAGGTGAATGTTGTGAATTTCACCTATCACAATGCATATTTTGTCAACATCAGATAATCAGAGGTATATTTCACTCTTCAGAAAAGATTTTCTTCATTCTGATTACTGTCATTTTAATTATGAATTCATGGAGGGAACAGATGCTTTCAAATTTAATGCACCTGGAGACAAATATATTAAATATTCATTTTATTTTAAGAATCTAAATTGCTAAGTATTATAACTTACCTTACATAGCTTAGCTATGGTACATTTGTTTGCATGTTCAAGTTCTTTTAACTTCTAATTTTTACAGCAAGTCCGTAGGAAGTAGGGAGAAGGTCACTATCAGTGGCTTGGCTGAGAGGCTAAGTGATTAGTCCGCATTTACAAAATCAGATGTAGATTTTAAATAAATACAGCATTTTCCAATCTGACATCTTGAACTTATATAAAAAATAATTGATAAAATTGATACTGAGATAAATCAAATATCCAGTAAAATTTTCATCACATGAAACAATGTGTCTTTTTAAGAGATCATTTCCAAAAGTTAAGATTTTACACGTTAATGTGTCAAGGATGAAAAGAGTAGCAGAAACCTAAAAACAAGTCTAAAGACGGGCACAAAACCAGTAAGAGTAATGGGCAAAAGGGATATTTCTGGCACTCAAAAGGGTTAGGTAAAGTGAAGGCCATGCCGGAGAATAACAGCAGCGACAGCACAGAGCCTTTTTCCAGAAAGTCCTGGGGCAGTATAGAAAAACTGTCCCCCAAACTGACCTGGAGCCTAGACACCAAAGAATGACTCAGACAAGTCCAGCTCAGCCAGTTAGATGAGTTTATTAGAGGTTACTTACAAGGGCGCTTATTCCTGGCAACACGGGGATCTTCTGGGCACCCACTACTCCAGGTCTGTACAGAAACCCTCTGGGCATTCACTCCCGGTTAGCACAGGAACTCTCCAGGTACATACTCCTGGGTGTTGGCACAAGTTCTTTGGAGAGTCAAGTCAGCACTGCCTACTGGTGGTGTTGCCTTAAGTCCTTTCCCAGTGAGTGACACAGAGCTCTTACATTATTATATCATCGCATGTTCATCTTGAAACAAATCAAGCATGCTCAGTACAGTCATCATGTGTCTTCATATGTTAATGATATAATTCTCCACTAGGCAGAGATTTTAGTATTACAGTTAGCTAAAGGATATTATAGGTCAGCTAATGCAGTTCTAAAGCAGTCAGGGCTGGTTTATGCTGGTTGCCTCTGCCTCAAGAAAGTGCTGAGGCATATCTCTTGTGCCTAGTACGTATCTTTTGGCCTTTGTTTAATCTATTTTGTAACAATTTTCTTGGGCACTCCAAGCCAGCATGGTGCAGTGTGCTTTGGTGAGGAATTTGCATTTTTCCCTCAGAGCCATAAAGGAGAATGCTGACAGAGCTTAAAAGTTGATAGAAGATAAGAGAAGATATGAGAGGTAAGGTGTTTAACAGCTTTAAGCATTAGGAAAATAAAAATTAAAATGACAATGAGATACCTCTATATACCCATTAGAATGGCTAAAATTAAGAGGACTGACAGTAGCAAGTATTGACAAGGATGTAGAGCAACTGGAGCTCTTATGCACTGCTGATGGGAATATAAAATGCTATGACCACTTTGCAAAAGTGTTTGGGAGTTACTTAAAAGTTAAATGTATATTTACCATGTTCCTTAGCCATTCCACACTCAGGTGCATACCCAAGAGAAATGAAAGCATGCACGTCCACTCAAAAACCTGTGTATGAATGTTTATAGCAGCATTATTCACCGTCTCCAAAAACAACCCAAATGTCCATCACACCATTTGATTCAATTCATATAAAATTCTAGTAAATTTTAGTCCCTCTAGTGATAAAGTCAGTTTGGGACTTCCTGGAGCAAGGGCAGAGGAAAAGGGGGCCTGCAAAGTGGCACAAGAAAGCTTTTGGGGGCAACGAAAATGCTCCATATCTTGATTGTGGTTTCATGGGTGCATACATGTGTCAAAACTCATCAAATTGTATATTTTAAGTGGGTACTATTTACCGTACACCAATTGGACTTCAATGACATTAATAGAAAGTGACCTAGTCAATGAAAGGCCTTTGATAGACAGCTATGAGCAAAGCAAACTGGGACATGAGTGAAAACTCACCCTGGAGTGAGAAGCAAAGACAGACGGAATCTGGAGAGAACAAAAGCTGAGCTCCGTGTCTCTGCCCTCTGCTCACTTGACTAATGAATGCAAACCTGTGGGAGTAACTGGTAACTAAGTCTGGGTCAGCAATGATGACAACATTTTAAATAGTAATGGCATCTATAATTTATAGACTGCTTATTCTGTGACAGAATATACTAGTAGGTGCTTTGAAATGCATACCCCATATTTTTGACTTAATTTAAAATTCGGGATCCTAGAGAAGCCTTCCATGATTTCTTTTCCTTTCTTCCTCTCATTTCCTCCCCTTTACTCTACTGTTCTGCTACCTTTAAGAAACAATTCTTTGTCTCTCTCATAGGGTGTTCTCTACACATTCAGGACTCTTTCAGGGTCTTATCTGTTATTCCAAGCAATTTTTCAAAAACTTTCCTTCGGAAAAATAAATCTCTTTCCTTACTAAAGTTGCTTCTAGAATACAATTTTCTCCATTTGGAGAAATACGCAGACAGGCAGAAAATTTAGATTCTTTTTTAATGTTCATAATATCTCCGTGGCATGGAAATAATTGTCCTAATTTCCGTATGAAGCAACTGAAATGGTAAAGGATCTTACAGAATCAACCCCAGCAATTAATGTGTTTCTAAATACTGTAGCTAAAGCGCCCTCCCATCTTGATCAGTGCTTCAGAAAGAGGCAGAAAGCAGTGGCCGTGTTCTTCATAAGTGGTGAATCTAGGTTTTGGTTCCAGACCTTTCTGGCTTCAAATAATGCACTGTCCACCCCTTAAACTCAGTCATCGAACACAGACTGGGGCCTTGCCAAGCTGGAGTTAGAAATGATCCAAGTCATCTGAAGTTGGTGGTTGGCAGGGAGACAGTATGCTTGGATTAGTAATTTGCTGGGAAATCTAGAATCAGGGCACAGGGAGAGGTGTGGCTTGATATATCAAAAAAACACAAGGATGAGGTAGGCATTTATTGATAAGATAAACTTGTATATATTTGCACAATGTGCCGAGGACCTTGTTAGGCCCTGGAGATCTAGCGTCAAATACAACATAGCTCCTGCCATCTGTGAGTTTCTAGCTGAGTGAGAGAGACAGACCCCTGCACCAATGTTTGTAATTCCAGAATTTGTGATGCAGGTATGCACATGGTAGTCCAGGGCCTGACATCTACTGAGTATTCAATAATTATCCCTCTGTACCTATGCTGTGAGGGATAGACACGGACATCTATGTCCTAGTGGCAAAGTCAGAGAAGGCATTTCAGAAAAGATGGGTTTAAAGCAGAAATATTTAGATGAATAGTGAATGAAAGACATTCTGGGAAAAATCCAGCAGCACCTGCTCATGAAGATGGACGTGTAGTAAAACTTAGCTATTCAGGCACGCTGAAGCCATTTGTCACGGCTGGAGTGGAGGGCCAGTGTGAATGAGGCCCATGTTATGAGGCCAGTCAGGGAAGCTGGACTACATACACAAAGAGACTCTTGTGTTTTACATTAAGGAGATTCAGCTTTTTTTAAAAAACCTAGAGAACCATGGAAAGACCTGCAGCAGGTGAATATCATGATATACATTTGTGATAGTGGAGATCTGGAAGGACAGTCACGAATTGCCACAGGAAAATCGTGACACTTTGACCTACCTCTTTCTGGTGCACTGAGCAAGACATGAGGATGTTCTGGCCATAGAGTCTACGAACACATTAGTTGCTGAGGTTGATTCTGTAGAATTGGCCAAGTTTGCCTTTGAGATTGATGGTTGGAAAAAAGAACTAATAATTATTGAACATTAAATATGTGCCAGACCCTGGGCTAGGTTCTTATTACGGGTTATATAATCCTCACAACCACCCTATGAGTATTGATGCTACACTCAGATGTTTAGGCACTCAGGTAGGTAAATATTGTGGCATCAGAAGCATAACAAATGTTCCCTTCATTTTCCAGTTCTGTAATACCATACCACTGTTTAGTCCAAGATACTGGACACAGAAATAATGAGTGCCATTTATTTCTGTGCGTATCTTCCATTTCTTTATTTCCTAACCATAGCAAACTTGGAAATACTTACCATGTATTTCAGATGACATAAATTCAAGTTGGAGAATGGCCAACCAAGACATTGAGTGAGTTAAGAAATATACCTCTATTTTTTGAGTCACTGAGATTTCAGAGTTATTTATTACTGCACTGTACGATAAACTATCCTCACTAATATAGCGTCCCTTCAAATGGATATTATTTATATGTTTGTACATTCATTTATTTGGAGTTAGGTCTATATATAAAGAAGGTTTTAATGTCAACTTGAGGGCTCTGACTGTTTTGGTCAAAAGAAAACCAAGGACACATTACCAGTTTCATCAGAAGCCAATGGTGGAGATTCGAGACGACTAGCACAAAAGCTTCAATTGCATCTGTTGGTCTTCTGGCACCGCTATAGATCAGCACTTCAGGCAGTACCATGACTAGCCTGCCCCTTAATCCAATTTTTGGCAATATTAGCCTTAGAATACAGATGAGAAAACTGAGTTTAAGAGAAATAACTTGTTCAAGGCCAAATGTTTAGTCAAAATAGAGACTATATTTGAATCATTTTATTTAATTGTTACAACTTATCTGACTTTAGAAATCATTGTCTTTCCAAAACTCCACACTGTTACTTATATTATTGAGTTGTTCAACAAAGGAAATTTCTTAATGCGCAGTTATATTGGTATTCATTTTTTTCTTCTTGTGTTTCTTTTATATCATTTTGTCCTCCCACTCCCCCTCCCTTGCTCCAGCTTAAAGGTGAACAAGCTGGGTGTCAGGGGTCTACAGAGAATCGGTGACTTACAGGAGACGCAAAGCTAGTTAGTGATAAAGCCACAGCCATAAACCCTGCGCCTGTCATCCTAAGGAGAGCTTTTCCACTGCAGGAAGGTAACATTGGAATGTTTCTCACTCTCTCTCTCTTCCAGCCTGAAATACTGTCTGTGTGTGTTAGATTCTATGAACTTGTTTGCAGAACTAAACCCAACTGCATTTTTGTTTATCCCCAATTAATAAATAGCTTTGGGTTGTTTACTAACAGCACACATTATGGTTTGCACAAAGATTCTTTCAGACTAATAACCATGAGAGAATAAGAAGTCTTGCAAACTGCTGCGAGGTACCTTTTAAATCTTATTTGACGAGATGTGTCTGTGAGGGTGGGGGAAGACATTTAGGCTGCTCTTTTCTTGAATCTAATCTGCTCAGAACTGACTTATCTTTAAGTATCAGGAATTCTGTAAACAGGGAAGCAGAGTAAAAAAAATATCAGCTTGGGATTTTGAAAATGCTAGGTTTAAACTTCATGTTTGCTATGTGATCTTCAGCAACTCACTTAAATTCTTTTAACTTCTGTTTTTTTAATCTCTTTAATGAGGATATGAAAATTTAGAATTTTCCCCTAAAGCAAATATTGGTCACTTCAGTAATTCATCCTGCAACAAGAATTGTTGTAGCCTTTGGCACTGGGAGAAGTATGAACTTCTTCAACTCTCAAGGGCTTGGATGAGGAGGTCTTGGGCAAGGCTTAAAACTTGATCAGAATGTGGTTAAGTCCTTCTGATTCTGACACCATGGTCATACCTAAGAGAATGTTTCTGCCTGTGCTTAATAGAAGATACATATATGCAGCGGGATCCAGAATCAGCAAGACAATGGGGAGAGGAGCATCAGTTTTTTAAATTATGATAAACACTGAAGATTCAAAATCACAATGAGCTTCATCAGTGACAATGGTAGGACATCGTGGGGAGAAGTGGAAACCACTCCATCAGCTGTTCAAAGATCAGCCATCGGTGACTGAATTATAGCCCTCTACTGGCTGAAAGCTAGAGGGAAGAGGAAATGAAGAGGACTAATTCACAATCTGCATAAGCATTTTCTGGGTTTCTAATAATTCTTTAGGGTGGGGAAGCTTGGCAAAGAATAAGCTTTTCATTATGGGCATGGAAATTGGAATATTTAAATTCAAATATTATTGTCCCTTTGTTGCCTTATTCTTTATTCCAATCTGGTCAAGTTAGGCCTATGGCTACAATAATATTTTCCATTTATGAGGTTTGTTGTAAGGATTAGAGATAATATAGTCCATAGTCTGGCATAGTTAGATAACACAGTTCATAGTCTGACACCTAATTGACAGTCAGTAAGTGGTAGCAATCAGTATCATTATTTTAAAAATTAATGTTACCAGATACTATTGCTTAGGATAGTTGGGGCATTGATAAGTTGTAAGTCTACAAAGCTTAAATTTTATGTAATATTATTCTTTAAAATTTTTTTTATTTATCTTTAGAAACATTTTTCTACTTTTTTCTGCTAACAATACCAGGAGCTCTCTGTGATCTTCCCTCTCAATCTTTTAAATCTAGCATACCATTTACTGTCTTCAACATTTTAACTGTGTAGCTGTCTTATCTCTCCAACTAGACTATAAGCTCATGGAGGACAGAGAACCATATCTTACATGCAGTACTGATGTTCAAAATATTTATAACCAGTGTAGTATAGACACCATTAATCACAGTGGATTCTGGACATGAACAGTCTGGATAGTCATAGTAGAAACTGACCCACTTTATATTTCTTTGAGTCCTTCATAGCGTCTTACACATAAAAGAGGCTCAACATATACTTGTTGGTGATTAAGGTTTGGAAGTTTTCATAAGGTGATGTAAGGAGAAGATGGTTAGATGTCAAATATTCTCCCAAGATTATGATGATCTTGGAAAATTTGTCCCAGTTAGGTTTTCAGCTTTTGTGGGCTCAGAAACTCAGTTTAACTGAACTTACAAACTTCTGTACGAATTGAAATTCCAATTAATTTATTTAAAGAGAGAATTATGCATCGAGGTTTACACTCAGCGGTGCATTCTTTGGATGAAAGCTAATTTATGTGGGGAGTCAAGTTATTATGAGAGGATATCGTGACCCAATTAGTTTTCAACAAAGGGGCTAAGGCTATTCAGTAAAGGAGAGGATAGTCTTTTAGCTGGGAAAATTGGATATACACATGTAAAAAATGTTCCTAGGCCATCACCTTATGCCATAAACAAAAAGGTTAACTAAAAATGGATCATAGACCTAAATTTAAGGGCTAAAACCATAAAACTTCTAAAAGAATGCATAGGAGAAAGTCTTTGTGATCATGGGTTAGTCAACAATTTCTTAGATCAATAAAAGGAATAACTGAACAAATTTGACTTTATTAAAATTAAAAAAACTTCTAATCTTCAAAAGAGAGAACATAAAAAGACCAGTACC
>NW_012139080.1:1924389-1940474 GCF_000956105.1 Propithecus coquereli | reverse complement strand
TAAAATGGTATAGTCACTTTGGAAAGCAGTTTGACAACATCTTAAAAAGTTTATATACTTATATCTAACCTAACAATTCTATTATTAGCTATCTACTCAAGAGAAATCAAAACATATATCCACACAAAGACTTGTTTATAACTGTGCATGGCTTATTCATGCAGTCCAAATGTCCAAAAACTAGTGAAAAGATAAACAAAATATAGATTCATAAAATGGAATGTTCTTTGCCAATTTTTAAAAAAATGGTCTATTGACAATAAATAACATGAATGAACTTCAAACATGTTATGCTAAGTGAAAGAAGCTCAACAGGAAAGACAATATATTGTATGACTTCATTTACATAAAATTTCCAGAAAAGGCAAATTTATAGAGACAGAAAGCAGATTTACGGTTGCCTGGGGCTGAGGGTGAGAGTGGGAATTGATTGCAAATAAGCACAAGGGAAATTTTGGGGTGATGGAAACGTTCTAAAACTGGATTGTGGTCATGATTATGCAACTGTATACATTTGCTAAAAATCATTCATCTGTACACTTATAATGGGTGACTATTACAATATGTAAATTATGCCTCGATAAAGCTATAAAAAATTCAAGGGCAGGAGAGTGGGCTGCTGAATAAAATCTTTGAGACATCGAGTTCTATTGACTGAGCCCATCCCTGCAACAGGGAACATTCACCTCCCACAGTAATGTTTTGCTCAAATTTGCCTGGCTACACCCATCCTGAACAATGAAGAAATTAGTTATATATTTCTGTGATTATATTTATTTAAAATTCTACCTTGACCAAAGTTCATCCATATGGACACATTCTGGCTTTGGGTTATGTTGCTATAATCAATATTGTTCTGGTCTAAGGATCATTTTATCTCTGAGATAATTTTGCATTTTTCTGCTCTGACTCATTTTTGACCATTTTATAGTTTAACAGGAGGACAATCTTAATTCCGGCGGTTTGTGCTTAACTTGCATCTAAATGGACTAACTTGTTTCCAACTACTTATTAACTAGAAGTTAAATATTCTCTAAGTGATCCCATATACAACTACACACACAGACATTACTACTTTATTAATAACTTACAGAGTTTCCTTTTTCCTAGAGAAATATTACCTGGCTTTCCCACAAACTTACAAATAAATCCTTACCATAGTGGAGTTCTGTAGACATGGAAAATTGTATTTAAACAGGGGAATATATACCTTATGGGTATTCATAAATTTCTTCAAGTAGAGGTAGAACACGAAATATATTTTATTCTTTGTTTAAAACCAGAAAGGGTAGGGAAGAGGTGGAAAATAAGAATATATTGCAATGTGTAGGGCATTCACTTCCCCAAAATGTAAATAAAATATTTTAGGAGAAAGGATTTAAAGGCTAAGAATTTGTGTTGGTTGGTTGTTAATAAATCTATTTTCCAAATCAACAAAATGATTCAAGGCAACTTCTAGTCTAATGAATGAAACATTACTTCCTGGTGGATTCAGGACATGGTTGCAACAGCCCCCTTTCAGAGCTGGCTTCTCGCACCGAAAAATGACAGTGGAGATAGTGAGTGGTTCTTTTCTGAGGCTCCATCTATCATTCTACCATTACTTCTGCAAAAATCACGAGTCAATACAACCTGATCTGGTTTAAGGAGAATGACACTGATAAACAGATCAGGTTCAAACACACCATAAATATCACACAAAGCTTCACGTAACAGGCCAAGGCAAAGCCTGGTGAACCAATATATCATTCTAAGTATGATGCATATGGAGGATGTTCAAAGAGGTTGCTGATTGCTGCTGCCCCAGAAAAACAACTTTCTTTTCCATTAATGATGAGACTCAAGTCAACATTACTCTTCCAGGCTTCTCTTTGCTCATGTGTGTGGGCCCATGTGCTTTATTATATAATCACATTTAGAAGTGTTTACTTGTACAATTCAGGATTTCCTCAGTTTGAGATTCTTAGCAGATAAATTTTTTAAAAAAGAAGTGGACTCCCATAAGACTATTTGTATTACTCCCAAAATGTTTTTGATACTATTGAAGTGTATATTATTTTAGGTAAAACGTTCATGTCAGTGGTCTCCAAATGACAAGAGGAGAGTAGACCCAAAAACTTATATTTCAATTTTTATCTAAAATAAAAAATAACTTAGCTCTTTGGCAGCCACACCAGGGAGTAAAAACAGTGACTTCTGATTATGTCTGTCAAGAAGATAGCCAATAAATTTTAAAAATCATAAAGAAAATTCATTGAAATGAGGTTTATATCCACATTTATGGATGTGCATTGAAGTTTAATCACATTACATGTATATGTATAATAAATTTTAAAGCATACATATGTTGGAGCCTCTTCTTTTACTAATTGGATATGCAATCAAGACATTTGGAGACCACTTAGAAATATCACTTGGAATTTTATTCACTTAATCTTGATTGTGGATGTTTCTGGTTGAGAATCCATGTGAATCCAGGGTGATTAACAAGAAAATTGACAAATATAAAATATCAGAAGTAAGTGGATTCTATCATTTAATTGTACAATTGATACTCTGGATGTGTGAACCTATATATCATGCAGGTTACTAAGTGTCTGGGCATCCTTGTCAAAACCTGGACCACTGTTTCTGTGTTCCACATGACCAAGAGGAAGAGTAGCATGATGTTCTGCTGCTCCGTGCATGAGGGCAGGTGCTGAAAATGATAAGTAACACAACACTGCAAGCAGAGTAAAAATCACAATGTAGGTGTCACAAGTAAAGGCTAGCCAGGAAAACCTAGATATTAAAATGATGTATTCTCCCATCCAAGTACTAACCAGACCCGACCCTGCTTAGCTTCCAAGATCAGACGAGATCAGACACGCTCAGGGTGGTCCAGCCATAGATAAAGTGATGCATTCTTAACAACTGATCCTTACGTGTGAGGAAAAAAGGGCACTTGGATTAGCTCAGATGTTTCTACTAGTAATCATCCACCGGTGCTTGCAACTTAATTAGCGTTACTTTGGATTAATTAGTTAAGCAAATTCTTTTTGAATGCCTACTAAGTGATGAGTGAGTGCTGAGAGTAATTGATGTGATTTATTGGACATTTTCTGTGCCAGACTCTAGGCTAAACTTCTTAACTATATCATTGTGATTAATCCTTACAGCAACTTTTTCAGGTAGATGCTACAATACCGATCATAGCAATAAGGAAATCGAGGCACAAAGAGGCCAAATAAGTGGCCAAATTCTAGACATGGGTTCGTGAAACAATTTCAGGTCTGTCTGCAGCATGCTAGTTAGTCCCCTTGGGGGAGAACTACAGGGAGAGTGGAGTGATGGGTGAGGAGGAAACAAGAACTCGGAATGCTGGAGAGCAGCAACCTCTCTCTGAGCTACTGTCTTATGGACACTGTTTGGGACTTGCCCGCAGATCTCCCCAGCTGTGTTACTGGAAGCTTTCTTCAAGCTCCAGACATAATCCGGCACCATGGAGGGCAAACAGAAGGCTTCCGTAGCTGCAGCTCTGTGTCAGTGTTTCAGGCTGTGTCAGCCTGGCAGCTCTTCCCATTTCGACCTTGACCTGGTGGCTGCCCTGAGTCTGATCTTCTCATTCCCCTATGGCTGCTCCTCCGATTCCTGGAAATCAGTCTCTCGGAGACTGAGGGTGTTGACATCAGCTGCCAGATGTTTTTCAGGCTAGCCATAGCCTTCTTAGATCTTTGCTTGTGGGTGACACAAGATTGAGGTCCAAGAGCATCTGCCAGACCTCATCACCTGTCCTGTTCTTGTTTGAATAAACTCTCCAGGTCTTGACTCTTTTTATGCAGATGGTACTGGTGTTGTTCTGTCTAACTTGGGGCTCCCTGAGAAGCTGGCCTGTTCCTTGCATTGCACATCAGCTTGCTCTGCTGCTCTGCTCAGAAGCTGTCTTTATAGGCTCATCTGACTGCTCTGTCCGAAGACTTCCCTTCTTGCTGTCCTTAATCTGGTTTCCTTCCCATGCCTGAGCCTCAGTGCAAACAGGGCAAAATTGTGAAGTTTGTCTTAATTCTTACTGCCCCTCCCCCATTCCCTTTTGTGTTGCTTCTACTCTTTGACATTCAGGTTTTAAAAGTATTATCATCATTGATATCATCATCATCATTTGCATTTTGGTTTTATATATCTACTTTGTTTTAATAAAATAAACAGAATAAAGGTAAAGTCCTCTTTGTTTACTTAATCAGCCTGTTTCCTTTCTCCCTAGAGGCATTCAATATTATGAATTTCAGTTGATATTATTTTATTTTTCTACATCTATTATCCATAAATAATGAATAATAACTAATATTTACGGAGCACTTAGTATGCACCTAGCAGTGTTCTAACTTATTTACAAGCATTCCTTGACTCTTAAAAACAACTCTTCCTTGACTCTTGAAAATAAGTGCTATTATCTCTCACAGATGCAAAAATTGAAATACCAAGAACTTAAATAACTTGCACAAGGTCACGCAGCTAATAAGTAGCAGAGTTGGGGTTCGAGTCAGGCTCCAGGCTTCAGAACCAGTATTAATCACAGGCTGATACTTTTAACCACTCTAATGTTATGCAACATTCTGAGGTATTTCATTGAGTGATTTTTACAATGTTCAAAAATGTTCAAAGATACCTTTTTAAAATTTCTTTCAATTTCTTTTTCCTTTCAACAGTTGTGTTTTTAAGACATATATAAATGTAATCAATATTTACTGTTATATTCTGTCAGAAATATCCATCATATTTACTATATTCCTCTGGATAGGTATCTAGAGTTTTTCTGATTTTTCACTGTTGCAAGCTATGCTACAATGAACACTATTGTGGTTATCTCCCTGTTAACAATCACTTTTCTCTCTAATTCAAATGTTGCTATTTCACCAGTGCTTTTTGTCAGTTGACAAGATGAACTGGTTAAATACTTCTCACCAATATCTGATTGATTAATATTAGTTTAATACTTTACTTGACTTTGTATTTTAAAAGACCCACTTGTTGGTAGAATTTAACCTGTAATGGGTGAAGTGAGTATGTGAACAGTTTCAGAAATTAGGAGGAAAGGGTGGATTTGAAGACTGCATGGGGGCGGTATTCCCAGTACTTTGGGATTTCTGTTATCCGTCTGATAGAACTGAACTTTCTCTTGCCTATCATGGAAGTCTGGGTCTCCATGAGAGTCTCTGTTCTAGCACCGATGTTCCAGAGTGGTTCAGATGCCACCTGAACTACTTTCAGTACTCCTTTTTCTACCTTGTAAATAATAAATGCATAGATACTTTATAGGATTACAAAATACTCTGAAGTATAATAGTGACCTTAAGACATATAAAAACATATTTGTAAATATTGATAACCACAGGGTGAATACACTTGCATTCCAAATGAGATTTCCTCTTTAGTCCAGTTAGTCTTGCTCTTCAATATTTAAGTTGCTTGCCCTTTAAAAGAAGTTCCAGGTGGAAGCATCAGAGCATTATCTACCAGAAGCCCAAGAATATTTTATATTGTGACAACTGCAGTGTTTTATTTATGGAGAAGCTTTACTAGTATCAAGTTTTTTCTGGACAAACTCACTGTGAATAAACTCAGTTGTCTTTTTGTTATTTTATGTATTGTAAATGTGTGCGTGGCTTACCATATATATCTTGATGCATGGCATAGCTGTTGTCTTGAGATAAAAGAACCATTGGACCCTGACTTTAACAAGAAGAAAAGTACAAGTTACCATTAACAGCCCAGCATCAAGGAAGAATATTGGCCATGGAATTAGAGGACCTGGTTCTAATTCTAACACAGTTCCGGAGAAGTTGTGAAAATTACCGTAAGTGGGAATCATAACAATACTGATCTCATCATGTTGTAAGATGACTAGACTATCTTCTAAGTTAATATAATTTTGCCAAGTGAATTAAAAAATACATAACCTGTTTTTTAAACACTGAGTGGTATGGTTACCTGATACATAGTGATATATGCAGAAACAAATTTTTAAATTTCTTATAAAATGAGCAGAGCCATTTCTCTCATGCCTACAGTTGTGAGAAGAAAAGGGACCTGGTATGTGTAGGGCATTGTGTGTAAGAGGAAAGCCTGGCCCCATGGTGAGCTTTCTACACTGTGACTCTGTTTTGTGGTAGAACACTCAACTACTGGCTGCAAGTGAGTATAACAGGCATTGGTTACCTTAACATTAAGTGTAATGCATCTCAGTCACAGAATCTAGTTACTTCTCCCCAGGAGAGGCCAAGGACAACAGTTTAATGGCACTAGGCCTCAGAAACCAATACTCCAAAATATGGCATTTTGATGTTCTGGACTGACTGAAGAAGCCTCAAGGTCACTTCACCACCGGCAGCTCTCCCCAAAGTTTGAAGTTTCTTTATTTGCTTTAGATCCAGACCCACCTAGGAGAACAATTATTCTTTTCTTCCCCTCCCTGTAAGATCAGGAATGTGACCACACCTGAATAAACTCTTCATGAAGGTAATCTCTCAGACTCGTTCAACTTCCAAAGAAAACTATTTACTAGTTAATCTTTGTTCCCCATCCATTCATCCTCCCTAGTAATCCTTCATTGCCCCTCAACAGAATTCTTCTTTTCCCCTCTCCCATAACCCATTTTACCAGAAAGGCATATAGGCGTCTAAACCCCTTTGGGGAGTTGAGTTTTCATTCTGAAGGCTCACATGTATACATGCAAAATTAGTTTGTATCTTTTTTTTCCAACTAGTCAATCTACCTCTCATGTCAGTGATTTGTCAGTGAGGGTTGGGGGGCAAGAGCCTTTGCTCCCTATAATGGGAATAAGTACCTTACCCTTCCCTTATCTCATCTATTTAAAATAGCTCTACAGAGCTATTTTAGAGAGGATGGCATGCCATGTTTTAGGGAAATACAGATTGTATAGGGTAGTAGCCATTCCATCCCCACATACAAGAGATGATGTGATTTGTTCGTCCACCTCCCCACGAGATTAAGAGTGTCCAAGTTGTTTTCCCTGTTCCGCACTCCTCCCCATATAAGTCAAGGTCTAAGGATGACCTGTTAGAAAATGCTGAGCTACTGAACTGATGGATCTTTAGAACTGAACATGGAGAAGAGGGCCAGAAGGCTATGACAGAGTTGAGGAAGAAAATTCCAGGGTGCAGCCGGCATGCCGGTGTTTGGTGTGGTGTGGTAAGGATATGTGAGTGGAATCTGACTGAAGGTGAGTAGGTGGCTGAGGATTAAGATTTTTTCAATCAATCACTGTCCCCTTCTTGGTGCCACCCATTGGGCACAGGAAGCCTAACAGTAAGAAAGTGGGAGTGGATCACTTGTGGCAGGGGCTGAGGAGAGAAGGAAGAGGCTGAGCCCCAGTCAGTTACCCATGTAGGGACTCGTGCAGGGAGAGACACCTGGAGGAGGTCCCACCCAGAACCCGTAAGTGCCTCCCATGAGGAATTTAACATTTGACGGAGAGAGGGAAACAGGGGCCAGACAGGGATGGCATGACAAAGAAGAGAGGCCGATTTACCATGAGCAGTCACTTGTGGAATATCTTCTTTCTGCTCCTTCATCCCTGCAATTCCAGAAGGGTAATGACAGCAAAGAAGGTGGGAATGGTATGAAAGAAGAGACCCCATTTGCCCCCTTTCCTCTTCCTGCTACAGCCACAGGAGCCACCAGGCTAGCCTCTCTGGGATTGAAGAGGAAGAGTCCTATGGAGTAAATCTGAGATTGAAATTTTAAATGCACAGCAACAAAATCATCTGAAAATTTGTAAAATTGGTTTGAGATATCACTAGGGAGCCTAAAATCCAATGAGAATGAAAAAAAATGCAGAGCATATTTTCATTGGTACACCTTGATGAAATCAGTTAAATTAGTTATTAATTATTCATTATAAATATTTCTCTCTTTAGAGGACCAAATGTCCTGAGTAGTTGTTCCTCCAGATGGATCTTAGGAGCTTTTCACTCAGTCCTGGCAGAGATGAAACTTGGCCTGCTTTCCATATGGCTAATCTTAAATTGTTCATGAATTTGTTCATTTATTCAATCTACATTTATGGAGCATTTAGTGTGCCAGACACCAAACTACTGAACCAGACTCTCGGGATAATTAAGCCAGCCAAATACTCAGTTCTCATGATTTCATATGGAATAAAAAACTTTTTTTTTTTTTTAGCTTTGGAGGCACTGGCAGACACTGCACAAAATTGTGGGCTTTACAACTCAATAGCAGTCTGAACCGCCTGTTAGAAATAATGGTGACCACACATCCTGGGTTTTCCAGGACAGTCTTGGTTTCTTACAATTTTATTTTATTTTTCAATAAAGTAAATTTATTCAATATGTAGCTAAATGCAATTTATTTTTTATGAGTTTGTAGCACTTTTCATTTAAACTTATAAATGATGAAATATCCTTTGTTAGACCACATTCCCCAATATTTTATTTGGAAAATATGGATGCTTAATGCTGTAGTTTTTTTTTTTTTTAAAAGAAAATGATCTAGATTATGATGACAAAAATATGAAAATTATTGTTTCCTGGAAATCCAGCTTTTCTGGCAGCTGTATCTCTTGGAATCTGACACATTTTAAAGGTATAATGTGTTTCAGCTAATGCAACAGTTTGCCTTAATGCCAGCTTTAACCCACAGTGATATGAAACGCACTGATGCTTTGTGCTTTAGAAGGTAATGAGTGATGTATGGAGGGATTCTTCATTCAGGTCATACTTCCTGCAAGACAAGATGAAAGAGAGAGAAGGAGAGAGTTGAGAGATAAGAGACAAAGAGAGAAAGCGACTTGGGGAAGCACAGAGAAGAGAGAGCCAGGGTGAAATAGTTTGTAACCATCTCAGCTCTCATCACAAAATAATTTCTTGCACAGGCCATTCAAGAAGCATGATGAGGATAATAATCAGCTGTTGTTTTTAGATTCTTTTTAGTTTTATTGTGGAATAATTTAATTAAAATACGTTTTTATTACCCTTTTACTGCCTCTGTCTGCTCTCTCTCCTGCTGTAATTTCCTGAAAAGGAGATGCATGACGTCCTCTGGGCATCCCTGCTAGCTTTTCAATCATCCATTCATATCTTCCCAGTTAGTTTCATTTTGCCAAAAGAATCCTTTTCATATTTAGCATTCTTATCACTGCAAATGAGTGGTCTGATTATCTGATGTACTGCGTAGTTATGGGGAAAAAGTGCTTTAACTTTTTCTTAATCTCCTCTGAAAATGGTAGGCTTAGAAAACAGAAACATCTCAGTAAGAAATTTCTTTTAGAAACATGCTTTTCCACATTCCCTAATGTGGTAGGCAGAATAGTGGCCCCCCAAGGGTATACATGTCCTAATCCCTAAAACCTGTGAATATGTTACCTTACATAGCAAAAGGGGCTTTGCATATGTAATTAATTTAAGGACTTTGAGATGGGAGATTATCCTGGATAACATGCGTGGGTCCAGTGTAATCACAAAGGTCTTTAAAATTGGAAGAAGAAGAGGAAGGCAGAAGTGAGGTCAGGGAAACACATGTGATAATGGAAGCGGAGTCACACAGATGCTATGCTGCTGGTTTTGTAGACAGATGAAGGGGCCATGAGCCAAGGAGTGTGGGCCAACTCTAGAAGCTGGAAAAAGCAAGGGAACAAATTGTCCCCTCAGAACTTCCAGAAGGAACACCTCCCAGCTGACAACTTGATTTTAGCCCAGTGGAACCCGTGTCAGACTTATAAACTATAGAAGTGTAAGATAATAAATTTATTTACAGCCACAAGGTTACAGCAGCAATAGAAAAACTAAGTCATCAAATTTTCTGAGTATAGGTTGAATCCTAAATTTAATAGCTTTTAATTGCCTTTTGTAATAAAAGTCTTCTTAACCTCACTGGCCTTTAAGTGCAATATTTTATATAATCGAGGACACAGTATTGGCAGCAGGTTTCCCACCTCTGCACACTTCCTTTTTAATCATTGCTCCCTTTAGAAGCCAATTTTCAGTGGCAACAAGCTTATACTTGGACAGTTTCATTCCTACTTATTCTTAAGTCTAATTTTAATCAAATTTGTAAGTAGATGAAAGACCCAAGCTAGATAGGGCTTATGACAGGGTTTTATGACAGTCGACAAAATAGGAAGTAATACTCTCTTTCCTTTTATATAATATTAGCAATATTTATCTTAATTTGGATTATAAGAATGAAATCTGCCAAGATGACTCTCATGTCATGCTGTCACGGTGAATATTCTGTGGACAGTAATGTTATCTAAAAAGGAAGCTGGTTCTTTGGGGAAAATATTAGTTCGTGTCTGAGACTAGGAAAATCTTGGTGTAAATTCAGTTGGCAACTTCACTAATTGGAAGCTACAAATCAATAGGAAACCAAGGTTCACTTATATAGATGTTAGTTTTTCAAGCACTTTATTTTATCGATCATGCATTTTCATGCAATCTCTAATATGCTATAACAAAATGAAGGTTAAAAATCTCTCTCAGGTTTCTAGACATTCACACCAGATGTAAAATAAAGTAAGAAAAGAAAAAATTGTGGCTGCCCTCTTTTTCTTTGTAGTTTTAATTGGGGCTTTTGGTTAAGGCATTGCCTCTGCAACAACTTCAGTTGTGATAAAAAGAGACAGTAACGCTCCAGGGAGGTCTTTGTACAGATCTAGCAAATGTCAGGCAGTGGTTCTTCAGATTCCTTGTTGGAGGAGGATCTAGGTTCAACTGAGATTTTTTTTAGCTGTAAAATCTGTGGCAGTAGATTGAATTTTAACAACAATATTCACCTAGCATTAAGTTTTGCTATGCATTGAATGATGTGTGTGTGTGTGTGTGTGTGTGTGTGTGTGTGTGTGTGAGAGAGAGAGAGACAGAGACAGAGAGAGACAGAGAGAGGTGAGAAGCCTTCATGAGACACAAAATAACCTTTCTGAAAGACTTTTACACTACTTCAAGGAAATACTTTCTAGTTTAAAGTCAGGGTACACCAGATAGGAGGCAAAATAATACAATCACTGAAAACCTGAGTTAGAAATATCCTGCTTCCTGCTTTCCCTCATTTTCCAACCCCTTTTATCCCCCAAGCTGTTTCCTCCTCTCTCTCTAGGAAGAGAAATTTGACTTTGCAGAGAAATTAAAATCCTTCACAAGGCAAATCTATTATCTCCCCAGTAATGATGAAGATCTTCCCAATAGCAAACAAACATAAATTTGCATCTACTCTATCCTTCCTTTTTCTCATTACAATAAAGATGTCTCTACTAACATCATGTATTCTACCCACTGTAACTTGCTCCAGAACTTTACACTGCCGCTAGCTTCTTCGCCTTCTGGTGTAACAAACCTTTCCTTCTTAAATGGGTTCTTCCTGCTATGGTCTGAATAGGTCCCCATCATTAATGTGTTGGAAATTTAATCGCTAATGCAACAGTGTTGGGAGGTGGGTCTTTTGGGGGGGGGTGTTTAGGTTCTGAGGGCTCTGCCCTGATGAATGGATTAAAGCTACCACAGAATGGTCTTGGGGAAGGGAGTTTGCTCTTTCTTCCCCTTCTGCCTTCCCCATATGAGGTGCAGCAGGAAGGCCCTCATCGGATACCAGCAATGTGATCTTGGACTTTCCAGCCTTCAGAACTGTGGAAGTAGATTTCTGTTTTTTTATAAATTATCCAGTCTCAGCTATTCTGTTATGGCAGTGCAGACCAACTAAGACACTTCCCATCACATTTTAAGCATATTTGTCTCTTTTACCTTTTAAAAACAACAAAAGGAATCCTCTTCACCCTTCAGATATCGCATTCTCTTTTCCTCCCTTCTATAGCCAGATTTCTTCAGATTGCTTCTGAGTTCACCTCAATTTGGCATTTGGTCCCCTGACTCTACCCAAATTGCTCTCATTTATGTCACCAATAATGTTCATTTCACTAAATTGAAGAGACACTTTCATTTTCCTCCTTTTTTTCATACTGAGTATCACTCTGTCACCCAGGCTAAAGTGCAGTGGCATCATCACAGCTCTCCGCAGCCTCAAAGTCCTGGGATCAAGTGATCCTCCCACCTTGGCCTCCCAGAGTGCTAGGATTACAGGCGTGAGCCACCATGTCTGGCCCATTCCCTCTTCTTGACTTCTCAGCTGCTTTGGGCGTATCCTCCTTCTCAAATACTCTTTCTTTGAATTCTGTGAGGCAAAGAATTTTTTGGCATTTTTCCTACTTATCTGTTTATTCTTTTCCTATTTCCATCTTAGGCACAACCTCCTGTACCTAATCATTGGCTCACGGAGTTGCAGTTTTACTTTTGGCCTTCTTCTCTTCTTATACTATACACTCCTTCTTGGCAATCCAGCTCTTGCCCACATCCTCAATTACTATTTCTAAGCTAATGAATCCTAAATATCTTTTCCTAGCCCAGATTATTTCTTTATTTCATACCAAAATATCCATCCACCTCCTTGGTACTTTTTCTTAAGTAGCTAAAAGTTACCTAAACCAAATATGTCCAGGAATATACTCACAATTACTCTGTGTCCTACTCCTACATCTTTTGCAAGAGAATGCCACCATTAATTCATCAGTGAGGGCTCCAACATCCACCTGTGGATGCAAGCCAGCAGCTAGGAATCCTCTTTGACAAATCCCTCTAATTCACTGCCCCAATTCCATTCAGCACTAAGCCCTGTCATATTTTACTTTTTAAATAATCACTCAGATATATCCACTACTCATCATCTCTATTAACTTTAACCTAGTCTAAGCTATTTCCCTTCCAATGCATTTTCTGCAACATGGCTAGAGTGATCTTTTCATAATGCAAATATCAACATGTTTTTTTTCCTTGTTAAAACTCTTTGATGACTTCCTAATACTCTAAGGATAAAAACAATTGCTACTTCCCATGCTCTGTGGTCATTTGAATCGTAGCCCCTCACTAGCCCTTCAGTGTCAGAATGTACCGTGCTCCCATCCTCCTTAATTGGCTCCAGGAATGCTGTCCCTCTGTCAGCCTCATAAACAAGTCACACTCCTCCCACATCAGGACTTTTGGACATGCTTGGACACTCTCTTTTCATCTCTTTCTTCATTAAACTCCTACAATCAAGGATCATCTCTTCATGGACTGCTTCTTTGACTCTGCTGACTAGACCAAGTTCCCCTCATGAAAGCATGTATTTCTCCTTCCTAACACTTAGAACAGCTGTAATTTAATATTTATCTGTTCGATTAATAACAATAGTACTTAGCTTTATGAAAAATACAGGATATACAATGCTAAACCACTATATCCTTTGTGCTTAAATAAAATCAGTTAACGAAATGCCTGGGAAAAATATTTGTTGAATAAATACATGTAAAAGACTTAAAAATTACTTTAATCTGTTTTAGAGAGGGATAGACTGAGTTCCAGAAAGGTAAATCACTGAAACCAAAGCTTAAGTACCATAATTCTAGTATTGGGACCAATTCGTGGCACAATATCATGTTTTTAAATGTGAATTATGTTCCCTTTACACATTTATGCAAATTTGGGTAAAGTTGGTATCGATTATTTTAGTAGTGGTAACATTGGAAGACTTACAGGGAAAGTCTGCATTTAATGCCTATTATAATTAGTTAACTTTTATAGACAATGATCCATACCCAAACTTTTCTATCTAAATTCTTGTAGATGATGAAACTTCTTGTGTGAAATCAAATTTTCTACCTTGGACTGAACTAGAAACGTGTGCGTGATGTGGGTACAAGAGATCCTAGCTACTTCTGAATTGGCTTGGCTAAAACTCCAATGAAGTGGTAGCAAGCCCTCCTTGTTAATCTTCTCCTTGTGGAGAGGCATGCTGGCCATTTGCTGATTTGTTGTCAGATTAATTAGTGGGCATTCCCTTTTCACTCTGTGTTGCAAGGAACTACTAGCTGCTAGACAGGGTCAGCCAGTGGGAAGAAAAGACTGGAGAGCAAGTGGGAGGAGGCATTTAAGGTTATCACTCTTTCTCTCATGTTAACGTAGGCAGAATCTCTGGCAGCAGTTATACTTCCTCTTTAACTATAGATCCTGGCAGATAACCTCTCATTCAGTGGTCCCAGCTCCCCAAAGTAGTTCTTTCTAGGCTTCTTGCCCCCATTGTATGTCCCTGGCTATGGGTCTCCAGTAAAACCAATCCCCTTTTCTCTAGCCCTGTTGGATAATACTGGCTTTCCTGCTGTTGCTAATCTGTGGGTTGCTTCATGATTTTCCGTTTGGTTTTTCAGGTACACAAATATTTGTGTAACCATTTTCCTGTATTAAATTTCCTTTATTTGAAATACTTAAATTGATTTTGATTTTACTGATTAGATCTTGAGTGATACAATTATTTTTGTATCAGGATTAGTCCCAGGAAATAGATCCCCAAGGAGGAATTCTGAGCTTAGATTGCTTGCTTCTTTTAGCTTGAACGCAGTAAAGAATTTTTTTTCAGGTGGAAAATGGGATACTGTAATTAATGTCTCATCAAATGACATCACAATGACTTAAATTATTACCTGGTTTGTTTGGGATAATGTACCAATTGAAAGCAAGGCTTTGGGAAAACATGTAGCTGTTGTGTTTGACTACAAAAATGGAATGGCTGTTTCTGATCGTTCTGGACTATGTACAGAAAGAAAATGATAAGCCTAGAGCTTTAAACTCTTAGCTCAAGGGACAGCCCCAGAATCATAGAACTTCTTTGGCACTCTTAGAATATTTTTTATCAAGAGGGTAATCATGATTGGCGATCAAAACCGTGTATACAGAGTTATTACGCAAGTTAAAAACACAGACTCACCAATTTATTAGGTTAATACTAAGCCATTAATTTTAAGTAGTGGAACTCTGAGAGTTGGGATAGGGGATATTTGAGCAGATGCAGTTGAATTTGAGAAACCTGTACACAATATATCTGCCAGTTTCTATTAATATTATCATCAAATGCAACCAGGTTTAATGGGACTCATCTTCCTTTACTTACAGAGCCTATAATTTTTTTAATCTGAAGAAGTTGCCTTGAAAGAAGATGTCTATTTTCCTCCAAACTCACGAGAATCTCTCCTTGCTTCCAGATCCACAACTAAAGTCAGATGCTAACACACCTCGTATGGAAAATTGTAAGGTCCGTTACAAGAATAAATAACTCATATACCAAAAGAATTGTAAATATTTGCTGATTTTTATTAAAAGTTCTCTGGAAAACATGTATGAAGATAGTATCTATACGAGACAGAATAAGCAGTGCAGAATATAACGCAGGATTGGTCAGTATTTATCAATATGGATGTGTTTACTTGAGATTTTGAAGGAAAGCAGCTGCAAATTGTACTAAAAATTTGCTTGATTGGTTCACTGAAACACAGAGTTAATAATGGTCTACATGAAATGAGGATAAGATGCCAGAACTTCCCTGGAATAATGTTGAAGAAGGATTAAAAAGCATAAGGAGATGAAAATGGTGGAATGAATTTATTATATTCAACCTCCTTTCTCTCTTCCTATTTATGCAAGAGAACCCAGAGAACTCTTCTTTTACTAAACCATTGATAAATGAATTAATGAGGGGATCCCCAACATCTTTAAATATTTATGGTGACTTTCCTCTGCACGTTGTGGATATTAGTGAGATTTGATGACTTTGAAATGACTTGATTTCAATAGGAAGATGAAATATTGGAATGTCAGAGATCAGGTAGCAGTAGCACTTTAATGGCAGAGACAAGATAACCACAACTACCATAATAAGCAGGAAGGGTTGAGTGGCAATCAAGATGTTTTTACCTGCAGGGATATATGATAGTAGCTAATTGATTATAATTTCCTTAAGAATTAAATAGAAGAACAAGCCAACAAAGAATTACTTGATCTACATAACCAAAAAACTCTAGGTGTACTGACTAGAAAACCATCTTGAGTAAGTGCAGTAGGAAGTCACAACCTTACTGCTTCTTCCCAGACGTGAGCCAGCTCACAGAGACAGAGCCTAAGGAGGTTAGGTTCCCTTGAAGAAGGATTCTGGAATACTGCTAAAACTATATATATATATTTGTCTCACGTGTGTGTGTGTGTGTGTGTGTGTGT
>NW_012139080.1:1920542-1924014 GCF_000956105.1 Propithecus coquereli | reverse complement strand
AAAAAAAAAAAAAAAAAAAAATTACTGTGCAAAGAGGAAAGAAAAATATCCAGGAATTTTCAAGTTTTTTAGACATGGATTCTTTATTGATACTGATACTAAGTACCCCAAAAAGCAACTCTGGTCCAGTGATCAGAGTAGAAACTTATGGAAGTCAAATGGAGTTTTGGCCCCAATTCATCTCATATTGTACCCAGCCTGGGGGTAATTTTTCTCAGTTCCCAAATGCAGAGTTAGAATAGACAAACTTGGAAACTGGCTCAATCCCTACATTATCTCCTTGACTCATAGAGTAATGGCTATTATATTATGAAGAGCCTAGTACCTAATACCCTAGAAGTTTATCTCCCAACTGAAATGGTAAATCGAAAGTGATACTTGTAGGGATTATAGAGTGAAGTGCTACTAAATAAGATTTGCAGGATGCAGGTTATGGTTACTATCACATTCATGCTTGCTCCAGATTAAAGCTGACATATCTATAAAAATTACTGAGAATTTTAATATATTTAATTAAGTAGTAGTTGGAATTGTAGCTGTGTTCCAGGTGCAACAACCCCTGGCACCTGGTATGCAACTATTGATCTGATAAATACTTTTATTTACCATGCAATGAACAAGGATTATAAAAAAACCACTTGTTTTACTTGGAAGGGGCAGTAGTGTACCTTCACTGTCTCATCGCAGGGCCACAGCAACTCTATTACTCTCTGTAATAATATAATCAACAAAGGTGTTGATCATCTGTACATCTCACAGAATATCATGCTGTCAATATATTAATGACATTATGCTGATTTGTTCTTGTAAGCATCAAGTAGCAAGATAAACCCCAGTGGTCTGCAACTTTATTGAAGAACTTTCAATTTAATGTAAATGACAAATTGCCGTGCCTTGCATTTCTTGCTGAAGAAAAAGGTAGACATAAATCTTGTGGGTCTTTATAGAATTTGGAGGCAATATAAACTATAATTGGTGTATTTTTCTGATCCATATATTGAGAATCTCATACGATTACTAGTTTTTAGTAAGACTCAGAGAAAGAGGAGACTGCTGCAGGTCTAGGCTTTCATACAAGGACAAGTTGTGCTATCATTGGGAACTTAAGGTCTAGGAGATGCTATTGTATTGTGACAACTAAGGATGCTGTATTAAGTCTCCTACAAATTAATCAGAAAAAATCATAGTACAGGCCCTTAGGGTTTTGAAGTAAAGTCATGTATTTCTCTATTGATGCAACTCTCTTACTGCTGGGCTCTAGAAATTGACTGCTTGACCATGGGACACCAAATGACCATACCTTCTGAGCTGCCAATCATGAACTAGGTAGTATCTGATTTATCAAGTCATAAAATTAGATTTGTGTAGCAGCAACACATCATAAAATGAAAGAATTGTATGTGACGTAGGGTTTGAAAAGGTCTGGAAGACACAAGTAAGGTACATGAGTAGGTGTCACAGATTCCTACATCTAGTTTGGGCCTCATGGGGGTATTCCCATGACCAACTGATGGAAGACAAAATAACTCAAAGCTGGTTTACAAATGGGTGTGTACAATTTGCTGAAACCAACCCCAAATTATTGCTGGTATATTAAAGAACCACTTTAGCCCTTAAGGAGAGTTGTTAAGGAAAATCCTATCAGTGGAATAACCTTTAGATAGTACATCTGAAGTTATTTCTTTTGCATAAAAGTAGGTATGACCCGAGGTATGGATCTTTACTATCACATTGGCAGTGGCAATTAATTTGCCCTATCAGTGAGGAACTCAGAACAAATATAATTGGAATATTCATGATGAGATTTGTGAGACAGTATGTACATAGATCCCATGTCATAGTGTGAGCATATTTGTGTTCCATGAGAATGTTCCTCAAAGGACATCCATGCAGAAGTATCTTTAACAATCAAATGGGTAAGATGACACATTCCATGGATATCAGTTAGTATTTTCTCTTAGCCACTCTTATGTTAGCTCAACAAAATGGCCTCTAATGGCAGGGAAGGAAACTTTGTATAGATGCAATATATATGGACTATCCCTTTTTAAGACTGATATGGCTATCTGGTCCTAAACACTTGAATGTGTTAAAACCAAAAGCGAATCCGAGGCTTGAATATGGTACTATTCCACCATCAGGAGTCAAGCCAGCCACTTGGGAGAAGTTTGATCATATTTGACCCCTATCCCATCCTGGATCAGGGCAGAATTTGTACTTACTGGAATATATCCTAATTGGTTTTTAATTGTTTTACATGCCTAAAATATTTTGCATGAACTACTACCCATGGGCCTTATTCATTATGATGGTATTCCTATACAATATTGCTTTTGACTGAGAAATTTATTTCACATCAAAAGAAGTGCCTGTAAAATTTGTTAGTGCTATCCTTGTTTCTTCTCTTTCAAAAGCAGATGGCCTTATAGGATGGTATATCATCAACTGAAGACAGTAGCAGCACTAAGTAGGAGACAGCATTCTATAAGATTAGGTTGCACTCCTACAAGAGGCTGCATTTGCTTTGAAATAGTGACAAATATATGCTCCTTTTTCTCCCATGGCTAGAATTTTCAAGTCTTGGAACCAAAGTGTAAGTAGGAGTGGATCCCTCATTAGAACAGCTAATGGAAAATTTACAGAATTTTTGTTTTCCATCTCTATTCTCATTTAGAAATCTTGATTCCCTAAGGAGGATTATTTCCATCAGGGGACACCATACTTGATCCATTGAATTGGAGCTATTTTGGGCTATTCATTTGGCCATTAAGCCAATAGGCAGATGAGAGTGATTGGTTCTGGCTGGGTGATTAATTCTGGATACTAAGGGTAAATTGAGTTGCTTCTACACAATGGGAGTAGGCAGACACTCAGAGCCTGGATCTCAGACTTGGGATATTAATGGATTCACTGGAGTGTCTCTTAGTAATTTCATATGCAATAGTAAGTGTCAGTGGAAAATAATATTAACCTAATAAGAGCAAAAACCTAAATATGCAGACATTCCAGGAATAAATGTTTGGAAAATTAATTCTTTTACTAGTAAAAGAATTCTGACTAAAATCTGGCTTAGGGCAAGGATAACATTGTGTTTTAAGAAGGAAATAATAAATATCAACTATTTTTGTTCTTTGTTGATATCAAATAACAACAAAGTAAAACAACTTTGGAAAAGAGCTTGGTAGTTTCTTAAACAGTTAAACATATTACTACTATAAGATGCAGCCATTACACTGCTACATATTTACCCAAGGTTAAGGAAGTATATGCCCCATATGAGGACATATGTGTCCGGAGCCATGAGGCCTGGCAGCTGCTTACCAAGCCCACGCATTTGCAAAAGCCTGCGGAAGAGCTTGTAAGTTTCTATTTACCTGTTATAACTATGTAGCCCTTGAAAGCCCCTGAGGGTTTCCTTATATAGAAATCCTCTGGCTGGAAAGCCAGAGCCTCGGAAAGCACCGCCCCTTTA
>NW_012139080.1:1902781-1919409 GCF_000956105.1 Propithecus coquereli | reverse complement strand
TATCAAATAACAACAAAGTAAAACAACTTTGGAAAAGAGCTTGGTAGTTTCTTAAACAGTTAAACATATTACTACTATAAGATGCAGCCATTACATTGCTACATATTTACCCAAGGTTAAGGAAGTATATGCCCCATATGAGGACATATATGTCCGGAGCCATGAGGCCTGGCAGCTGCTTACCAAGCCCACGCATTTGCAAAAGCCTGCGGAAGAGCTTGTAAGTTTCTATTTACCCGTTATAACTATGTAGCCCTTGAAAGCCCCTGAGGGTTTCCTCATATAGAAATCCTCTGGCTGGAAAGCCAGAGCCTTGGAAAGCACCGCCCCTTTATTGTTACTCTTTCTGCCTTACTTAAGCCTCTGCCTTCCTGCCAATAAACGAGACTTGATCAGACTCCTGTCTTGTCTCCATTTCTTGTGTCTCCTGCCTCTCCCAATTCCCACTCCCTCCTCCAGGGTCCGCGTTGACTACCCCGCGGGTCGGGACACATATAAGTGAATATTTATAGAAACATTATTTGTAGTAGCCCTAAACTGCAAACAACCCAATGGTCATCAACAGATAGATACATAACAAATTATGGTGTATTGATGTAATAGAATACTACTCAAAAATAAAAATAAGTGAGTTATTGATAAACACAACAACATGGGTGAGTATCAAAATAACTTTGTTGAATGAAGGAAGCCAGAGAAAACACTATATGATTTTATTTATAGAGAATTCTAGAAAAGGCAACCTAACTTATACTAACAGAAGATCAGTGATTAATTGGGACCGTGTGTGGGAGTAGGACAGAGCAGGACCACAGGAGGGATTACTAAGGGGCATAAGGAAATTTTGGGGAATGATGGTTTCATTGGTATATTCAAATGTCACAACATATCAAATTGCATACTTTATGCACTTTATTGTATGTCGGTTGTAACTCAATAAAGCTGTTGAAAAGGTATCATCTATGCCTTATGGCCTGTTACAAACTATAGCAGCTGTGCATATTCCTTATATTTTCATTATCCTGTTATTCCTCTTGTTTTCTTTCACCTACTGTTTTGTTTCAAAAATGTTGGTAGTGATTGCATTTAAAATTAGTTCAGAGGCCAATGGACCAGTGATAACCTGAAGGGGAGGACTGAATATCATGTGGAGATACTCTACTTCGATATGGACGTGAGGATTGATGGGCCTTTACATCTCCCCATTTGGGAAGAGGATGAGAACATGTTCATTTACTGAAGGATAGCTATTCTGTGGATTCTGCGAAATGGAAGAATAAAATTGTCATGGTATGGGAGTTAAATATAAGCAAAGAGAGTGTAACGAATGCTGAATAGCAAAAAAAGGTGGCTGTGTAGGTCAGCTGATGTTTTCTCTCATATTCACTCTCTGAACTTCTCCAATTCTGGTCTTGTGTCACAAATAAATGCATTTCCCATATTGCCTTGCCTATTAACTCCTGGCTGTGCTTGATCAATGGGAAGTAGTGGGAAAATCAGAGAAAAAGAAAGAAGCCAGTGTATTTCTTCCCCCCTTACTCTATCTGGTGGCATCTTTGAAGCATGTGCATCTCCTTTATGGTTTCAGCTCCTGCCAGGGTGTCCATTTTGCTCCATCTTCTATCCCTACAAGGAGAAGTCCCTGCCATGGTCCTAGTTGTAGCCAGACTTCCTTGGCTGCTGGGTTCCCATAATACCACATAGTGGTTTTCTGCTGTTGCTAATTTCTGGATTGCCTCACTGTCGTGATCTGATTTCTTAACTTCTCCGTCACTTATGTAAACAATGCCCTGGATTAAATTCTCTTTGTCTGAAAAATAATTCTTTTTGTTTGAAATACTTGTTGAAATACCTGGACTTAACTGATAGGGGAAGCGAACAAACTGGGTAAACAAAGAGAACACAGGTCATTTCAATTTCAGCTCAAGTTGTTTATCCCAAGTGGTACTGAACAAATGAGTTAATTCTCTTTGATTGGGTATTTCATGTCACACAGGGCCCTCACTAATATGACTTCTGCCTGTCTGTTCAACCTACTTTCTAAAACTTCCTGCCTTGTCCCACAATTCAGCCATTAAGAATCTTTTGGATTTCCCCAAGTGGGCATTTTACTCCTCCAAGCTTCTGCCAGTTCTGGAAAACACTACTTCTGAATTATGACTTATTTTCTCAAAACTTCATTCAAATGTCTCTTGCAACGTGATACCTTGAACTGACCCCTAGACAGAGTGATCACTCTGCTCTTCTTCCCTAACTCTATTCCATATACTGACATGCATATGTATTCATGCAAAACTCCATTAGCTCCTTGAGGATACAGAGTTAGTCATCCCTGTACCCTTGTACATAGAAGACTCTCAAGTATTTGATGAATGAGTCATTGAAAAAATAATGGTGATGAGGGGTGTTTGTACTAGATAGTTCCTGAAGATCAACCCATTATTATCCTGGTAGCAAGGTGAATGCCTTCAGTCACTGAAAGTGTTTTGACAGCTGAAAATATGAAATAATAGCCTATGACCATAGCCTTGCTTCTGTATAAAGAAGCAGAGCTCATTTGGAAGACATCTGTACATGACATGGGCCCTCCAACAAGATAAAGAAAAATGTAGCGGTCTGCCAGCAGCTTGCTTGTTTCATAGTCGCCTGTTTTCCGGCCCATAGGATATTGGCCATAATCCCAACGAACAAACGTTGATCAGGCTGAAGTCGGCTAGGCTATGAAAATGGAATAAACAATGGCCCTCTGACAAACTGGAATAAAGCATATTTAATGTCTTTGGAACTCACATTAACAATCATTCTAGGTTATTGTGCAGGCCTTCTTTTTCTATTTACTGGAGTACTGCAATTGCCTTCAGGGGATTGAAGCTACTGCCCTGGCAAAACAGCTCAATCATGCTGGCCCCTCAATGATAGTGACATAACCAGAGCTGTGATCACCAGGAATTTTTTTCTCCTGTCTCTAAACCTAATGCATCATGAGCAGTTCTCCCGGGTAAGAGGTAAAAATGATTTGTAGTGCACTGTGAAGGCTAGGGGCCCAGTTTTCTACTATTTGAGTGATGATTTATACTTCTTTATGATTCTGAAATGCTGCACTATGAGAAGGTTTGCAATTTTGTGGTTCTGCTGGTTTCAAACCAACCAGCATTAAGCCTATTGCATTAGCTGGGTAGATTTTCACTACCTTGTCTCTCATCTCTGATAGCTAGAGGCAGGGGTGGAGGTTGGAGAGATTTGCCCTCCCTCTTCTTTCCTGTGCAGCCACTGTTCCACATAAGACACAGGTAAAAAGTGCTGCATGGAAGACCCCCTTCAGAAGCAGCCTGTCAGGCTTCTGATACTCATCAGCATTTCTGAGAGCCAATTGAAGAGTATGTTTTGGCTTTGCCAGGGGGAGAAGGGGTGAATGTCCGCTCAAAACATTTCTAGTGTCTGGGAAAGATCCAGTCTTGTGCCTGAGGCAAAGGGCATTAAAAAGAGAATCTCTGCTGTCACCTGCTTCAAATTGTTTTTGCCTGCAGCATAGGAGAAAAGTGTCTGTGTTGTAGAGAAAGGAGACCAGGGCAGGGAGGGCTGCCTTTTCACTCTAGGCAGCTGAGAGGGGCAGGAGCATTTCATGTTTAGGAGATGAAACCTTTGGGGCTAAAATTAAGGGATGATGAAATGAGTTATTTCACCAAGCTCCAGTTGTCAAATTCTGCTCTCTCCTCTATTTACTATGAATTTTTTTCTGTCCTGATGAAACATTCTATTCTCAACATGAGTAATGTGCAATCATCCATATCTCAGGAAAATCATAGAGGATTGGATTATACCCATGTTCTCCAAATTGTTCTCCTTGAGGTACGTATTTCAAAAGATAAAAGTTTCAATTGCCAGTAAATGTAAGAACAAAGACTTACAGTCCCTCTGTATTAGTTTCCCACACCATTGTAACAAATTAGCACACTTGTAGTGACATAAAACCACACAAATTTATTCTCTTACAATTCTGTATGTCAGAAGTTCAAAATGGGTCTCACTGGGCTAAAATCAAGTTGTTGACAGGGCTGTGTTCCTTCTAGAGGATCTAGCGTACAATCCATTTTCTTGTCTTTTCCAGCTTCTAGAGTTTCTACATTCCTTGGCTGGTAGCTTTCGAAGTACTCTGACGTCTGCTGTTATTGTCATATCTCTCTGACCTTGACATTCCTGTCTCTCTCTTATAGGGACTCTTGTGATTACATTAGGCCCATCTGGATAATCTGGGATAATTTATAACATCTCCATCTCAAGATCCTTAACTTAATCACATCTTCAGCCCTCCTTTCCCACATAAGGTAACATAGTCACAGGTTTAGAGACAAGGATGTGAATGTCTTTGGGGGTTCATTATTCTGTCTAGCAGTCCCTCACTCATTGAAACTCATAATGTTTAACAGCACATTAAAGGTTCTGCAAAGTCTTGTAAGGAACTACGTCTTATTTTCTTTGACCCAGAGGGTCCCAAATCTATTTCCATTTCCTCTTTAATTCTAAGAATTTCTGTTCTTTTGTAGAAAACAGCTTAAGAAATGAAAGACTAAATAATTCTAGCTTTCAGAGTTTAATACCTGTGACCTTATTGCCACATTTTAACCCACTCTTGTGTATGTGGTAATGGGACAGAAATGGGTTCGAAATTTGTTTCTATTTATAAGAGTGACTTCAGGTAAACCATTATAAAATCTCAAAACCTTCATAAAATGTGTTGGGGAGGATTCCTTCCTTCTCGATATTGTGGAATAATTTCTGTAGTATAGGCACCAGTTCTTTGTAGGTCTTGTAGAATTCGGGTATGAAACCATATGGTCTGGGACTTTTCTTTTTAGGAAGGTTTTTTATTACTATTTCAATTTCAGTACTTGACACCGGTCTGTTCAGGAATTCTGTCTTCCTTATTGATCCTAGGGAGGCTGTGTGTTTCTAAAAATTTGTCCATTTCCTCTAGGTTTTCAAGTTTATGTGCATACAGATTTTTATAGTATTCAGAGATGATATTTTGTATTTCTGTGGTATCAGTTGTAATCTCTCCTTTTTCATTCCTAATGGAGCTTATTAGAGTTCTTTCTTTTCTGCTTCTGGTTAGTCCAGCAAGAGGTGTATCAATTTTGCTTATCTTTCCAAAGAACCAACTTTTTGTTTTATTGATCTTTCATATAGTTCTTTTGTTATTGATTTCATTTAATTCTGCTCTGATCTTAGTTATTTCTTTTCTTCTTCTGGGTTAGGGATTGGTATACTCTTCCTTTTCCAGATCATTGAGAAGCCAATATCAATCTGTTTAGAAAGTCAGGAAAAGACCTAACAAAAAAAGAAAACTATAGACCAATATCCCATATGAATAAAGATGTGACAATTCTCAATAAAATCCTAGCACAGTGAATTCAGCTCCTCATCTAAAAAATAATCCAACACAATCAAGTGGGCTTCATCCCAGAGATGCAGAGATGGTTCAACATACACAAATCTATAAATGTAATTCACCACGTAAATAGAAGTAAAATCAAAGACCATATGATCCTCTCAATAGACACAGAAAAAGCATTTGACAAAAAAGCACAAAAAAGCACCCTTGTATGAAAAGAACACTTAAAAAAATAGGCAAAAGCAGGACTTACTTCAATATTATAAAAACCTTATATGACAAACCCACAGCCAATATCACACTGAAGGGGAAAAATTGAAAACATTCCCATTTGAACTGGTACCAGACAAGGTTGCCCTCTATCATCACTTCTATTAACCATAGTACTGGAAATCCTAGCCAGAGCAGTCAGAAAAAAGAAGGAAATCAAGGGCATCCAAATGGGGGCGAAGAGGTCAAACTATTGCTCTTTGAAGATAATATAATCTTATATCTAGAAAACCCCAAAGATTCTGCCAAGAGGCTACTGGAATTGATAAGTTCAGCAAACTCTCAGGTTACAAAATCAATGTACAGAAATCAGTAGCATGCCTATATGCTAACAGTCAAACTGAGAACCAAATCAAAGATTCAATACCTTTCACAATAGTAACAAAGAAAATAAAATGCCTAGTAATATATTTAACTAAGGAGGTGAAGGACTTCTACAGGGAGAATTACAAAACCATGAGGAAATAAATAGCAGAGAATGCAAACAGATGGAAAACCATACCATGCTCATGGGTTGGAAGAATCAACATTGTTAAAATGTCTATACTATCCAAAGTGATCTACAGATTCAATGCAATCCCTATTAAAATACCAACATCGTTTTTCGCAGATCTAGAAAAAATAATTCTACACTTCATATGGAACCAGAGAAGATCCCATATAGCCAAAGTAACCTTAAGCAAAAAGAACAAACTGAGAGGCTTCAATTTACCAGACTTCAAGCTACACTACAAGGCTATTGTAACTGAAACAGCATGGTATTGGCACAAGAATAGAGACAGACCAATGGAACAGAACTGAGAATCCAGATGTAAAACCATCCTGATATAGCCATCCAACTTTTGACAAAGCAAAGAAAAATATACACTGGGGAAAATAATCCCTATGCAATAAATGGTGCTGGGAAAATTGGATGGCCACATGTAGAAGACAGAAACAGGATCTGCACGTCTCGCCTCTCATGAAAATCAACTCACACTGGATAATAGACTTAAGCCTAAATCATAAAACTGTAAGAATTCTGGAGGCAAATGTTGGGAAAGCCCTTATAGACATCGGCCTAGCCAAAGAATTTATGGAGACCCCAAAAGCAATCACAGCAACAACAAAAATAAATAAATGGGATCTGATCAAATTAAAAAGCTTCTGCACAGCCAAAGAAAGTACCACTAGAGTACATAGACAACCTGCAGAATGGGAGAAAATATTTGCATGCTATACATTTAATGAAGAACTAAGAAATGAAGCTATATAGAACTCAGGGAAATCAGTAAGAAAAAAAATCAAATAACCCCATTAAAAAGCGGGGAAAGGACATGAACAGAAACTTTTCAAAAGAAGATAGACTAATGGCCAACAAACACATGAAAAAATGCTCGACATCTCTAATCATCAGGGAAATGCAAACCAAAACCACAATGAGATACCACTTAACTCCAGTGAGAATGGATTTTATCAAAAAGTTCCAAAATAACAAATTTTGGCATGGATGCAGAGAGATAGGAACACTCATACACTGCTGGTGGGACTGCAAACTAGCATAACCTCTATGGAAAGTAATATGGAGATACTTCAAAGAACTAAAAGTAGAACTACCATTTGATCCAGCAATCCCACTACTGAGCATCTATCCAAAGGCAAAAAGGACATTCTGTAATAAAGAAATCCGCATTGGAATGTTTATATGTCTGTAGCAGCACAATTCACAATTGCAAAGGTGTGAAAACAACCCAAGTGCCCATCAATACATGAGTGGATTAATAACATGTGGTATATGTATACCATGGAGTACTACTCAGTCATAAAAAATGGTGAACTAATACCTCTTATATTATCCTGGATGGAGCTGGTGGCCCATTCTTTGAAGTGAAGTATCACAAGAATGGAAAAACAAGCACCACAGGTACTCATCGTCGAATTTGTACTAATTGATCAACACTATGTACACATATGGAAATAACATCCATCGGGTGTTGGGTAGGTGGGAGAGGGGAAGAGGGGATGGGTAAATGCACACCTAATGGGTGTAATGTGCACTGTCTGGGACAGGCATGCTTATTGCTCCAACTCAGGCAGTGCAAAGGCAATATATGTAACCCAAATATTTTTACCCCCATAAAATTTTGAAATTAAAAGAAAATATCTCAAAACCTTAGTGTCCTCATCTATGAAATGGAGATAAGGATAAGGATGACCTATTTTGCTTGATTGTTATGTGGATTTTAGGCAATGATTAGTGAGAAATTTTCATGCAAATTGTGGATATTTAAACAATGTAAGTTTCAATATCCTGGAATCAATGGTATATCCTGGAATCAAAATTTCAACAAAATTTTCACAACAATTTCCTCTATCCACCTCCCTTACCTGGTTGATAGTTAGAATAAATTTTCCCTTGAGATAATTTAGAAGGCTTTAATATCGGTTTAGTATTCTTGGTTGTTGGTTTTAATATGGTACTTTTTACATCTAGGAACTAGGAATCAGTGGCATACAAAATATTTACACATGCTTAACTATCAGTTATCCTTGTGACCAATTTGAGGGATTATTTGAAAAATGGTTTATGCCTGATTTCATTCTTCTGGTGAACTGTGCTCACTCCTAGGTTTTCTCATATTTTTGTTAGTGTCTACTCATAAACTAAAAATGGGTTTTAAATGAATTATAACTGAGTTATTAAATTATCTAATTATCTAATGTTTAAGATAAGCTTCACTCATGTTTACTTCTGTTTTCGTGTATATGATAGTAATTTTGATTGTTCACAAATATTCCATCTTTTCTCCTTCCAATTACATGGTGGGGTAGTACTTCCCTTATGAATTTAGGTATAGCCACACAAGTTGCTTTGGCCAATATGATGTGAATGGAGGAGATTTGTGTCACTTCCAGGTGGGAGCTTTAGGAGCCAGTGTGCAGTTTAGCATTTTCCTTTTAATTGCCTTAGAACCTGTGAAGGTATATGCAAGATGGAGCTCTCTCAACCTGCATTCCCAAAGGATTATGAAGAAGAGGGCTTGTCTGCTGGCCCTCTTTGGACTTGGATGTATATGAGAAATAAACTTTTGTTGGGTTATGCACTAAGATTTTGGAGTTCTCTAACCTGATTGAAACAAAGTAGAATCCTTGAACTAATCCCCATTACCTTTGAGCATGCGAAAACATGAATATGAAAGTTCTTGTTAAATCATAAAGAAATCTGGAAAAGTTCATTTTGTTTCTGAGAGACTGTTGAAAGCTAGCACAATAGGAAAATCTATGAGAAGAGAAAGACCATGTGATTACAATCAGATGACCTCAGTCCTTGTCCTATCTTCATTCTTATTCACTTTTAGATAAGCTAAATTGAATGCATAAAGCATTATTAATTCAATTTTTTAAAATATTATTCCTACCTAGAAAAGTAATTCACAGTGTGTGGAAGGATTCTTACAATTCATTGCCATAGCCTCGTAAAGACACACTAAAATTTTACTTGCTCTCAGAAACTGTTTACCGAAGGCGGGGTATGGTGGCTCATACCTGTAATCTTAGCACTTTGGGAGGTTGAGGTGAGAGGATCATTTGAGGTCAGAAGTTCAAGACCAGCCTGGGCAAGAGTGAGACCCCCGTCTCTACTAAAAATAGAAAGAAATTAGACAGACAACTAAAAATAGAAAAAAAAAATTAGCCTGGCAAGATGGCACACACCTCTAGTCCCAGCTACTCAGGAGGCTGAGGCAGGAGGATCACTTGAGCCCAGGAGTTTGAGGTTGCTGTGAGTTAGGCTGACGCCATGGCACTCTGGTACAGGTGACAGAATAAGACTCCGTCTCAAAAAAAAAAAAAAAAGGAAAGCAAGAAACTGTTTACTGCCTAAAATGAGTATTTAATTGCTTCTCTTTTTTCCTCTTTCCTTTAAATCCTTTGATTAAAGCATCTTTTGATTAAATATCACATTTCTTGCAATGGAGTTATGACCCAATGGCTGCTGTCTCTGTTACTGGGTTTGGGGGATGCCAGCGAAGAGGTAAGGAGGAGGAGGTGAAAGCACAAATTGTCCCTGAAGGGGAAGCACACCCGAGAGTGAACAGCAGGTGTTGGAGCCGTTCCTCTGTGCCACTCTTTACTGAGGTGAGGAAGCGGCAGTGATTCGGTGGTGAAGGGAGGAGACTGAGGTTACTGGGCATCTGGAAGTTAAGAAAGCTGTGGTGACAATGGTTAGGGGACTGATTAGCTATGGAGTTCCTGAGTAAGTGAAGGGAGGAAAAACTTGAATTCTAGAAGACAAGCTTCCTACTCTGAAAATTTGCCTAAGGCCACCCTAAGTGCCCCTGAGCAGTAGCCAGAGACAGGAAGCAACTATTGATATTGTAGCTTGCTTCCCTTTAATCCTCTCCAGCTTCTCCAGGCCCTGTGTTCATTAGCAGCTCCCTGGAGGTAACCTGTCTTCTCGCCTGTCAAGGCCACTTTTGGCATCTGGAAAGGATTTGTAGGCAGTGTCAGCTCCCAGCCTTACTCAGCAACCATGGCGTTTTTCATCCCTGTCTTCCTCTTGAGATTTTTTAAAAAATTGCATTAGGAAGCCAACTACAGATAGTAGAAAGATGTGTTTTGGAGTCAGATGGTCAGATGGCCAGGGCTCCAGTCTCAACTCCAGCAATTATTTATGATGACAGAATATTTAAGGCATTTTTTTAAAGGTTTAAATATTGATTCCACCTAATCGCATTACACCACATGTTGAGAATGGTTCTGATGGGGAATTCCTTGTAAAGGCATACTGAAAATTAGGTCTTGGATTTTTCTGCCAGTGATTCTGAAGTTACCAGAGAAGCAAGACTTAAACTCAAAATTATATATTTTGGCTAACTAAAAAGGTTAGCATAATGGCAGAGCTCTAGCAATTATTTACAGGGAGGCCAGTGAGGAGGGCTGTGTGGATCTCACAGCAGCTCACTCTTTGTATTTCATCTTCTACACAAGCCCCAAAGGAGACAAGCAGATAGAGGTGTGAGCAGATCCCTTTGCGATTAGCACCCTTTCTCCCTGTTCCTTCTGTGGGGCCACTATATAAAGTGGTTGGAACCACTTGTGAGAAGGAACTTGGGATGTAAGTTTTACATTTGGTTTTATCATGATAAGAAATAAGAAGTCAGGGGATGACTGCTCCAAATGCTCCGCAGTTTAATGAAGTTAAATTTTGGCCAAATCTTTATTGAGTTAGTATGGCAGATTAAAGATGGCCACAAATTCTTTGATAATCCTTTCATTGAGAGGAGGGATCCATTTATCTTCCCCTTGAATCTGGAATGGATGGTGACTGCTTTGACAAATAGCACATAGCAAAGGTGATATTAGTCAAGATGCAAGTGTTTAGAAAGAGGATTGTCAATTTCTCCCCTGCTCTTCTGAAGCCAGCTGCTATGCAGGAAGGAAGATTACCTTGAGACTACTGTGTTGTGGGAAACCTGAGCCACACGAGTAAACCCTGGAGAATAAGATGCCATGTGGAGGGGGTTGGGGAAGAGAATGCATCAAGGAATTCAGAAGCTCCCAATATATAGTAAGGAGGCCATCTTGAAAGTGGATTCTCCAGACCCGACCACCCAGCTAAGTTAGATCAGAGACCAACCACCCAGCCTAATTTATTCTGAATTTCTGACTCACAAAATTGGGAGCAAAATGAAATGGTTATTTTAAGCCATTCATTTTTGGGGTAGCTTATTTTGTAGTAATAGATAACTGATGAGTTGGCTTGTAATCCTGACCTTTTTAGAGTTGTTTTATTCTTAGTTTCTTTTGATGCTTATCACACTCGAACTAAAAGAATACTGGATTTTCTCACATCTTGGTCAAAGCAGGTCGGGGTCAGTGTGTCCCCAGGGACCAACCAGAGGTAGTGGCAAGGAGACGAAGGCAGCTGCAGGGTCTGGGGAGAATATGAGGAGTTGGAGTGATGAGTGCAGGGCCTGAGAGATGTTTGATCTATAACCATCTGTAGAGATTAGCTCCTCTGTCCTAGGACGTCCTGCTGCCACACCAAGCCTTCCTATTGCTTGAGTTGTATGGGATCTGAGCAGAAGAATTTGTTCACTAAAACTGGCCTATTCTTCCATCATCTTCCATAATGCTCTTCCAAGTGGTAGAGCAGAATCAGAAACTTACGCTATTCCTTCTGCTGGAAAGTCTTTCCCACTCTTTCTTTTTTAAACCTGATCAGCTCTTACCTACCGCATGAGATAGCTCCCCTGGAATTATGTAGGTGCTCCTCCTCTGTGCTCCGTGGCAACCTGGACTCGCCTCTGTCACTTAAGATGCTATATTAAATCATCTTCCAATGTTTTGGTCACTTCCAGGAGTAGTAAACTTCCCAAAGGGAAGGAAAATTTTACTGCTCACTTCAGTACCTACCACGTGTTTAGAAAAGGAACTTGGAACATAGCTGCTCAATGAGTGCTTTCTTGCATAGAACTGGAAGGGATCATTTTCTGCAGAGGGCATTTCTCTTGAGATTTCAAAACTATGTTGTGACCATGGAGAACCTGCCTTTTGAAGAGTAGGTAGGCTTTATCTGAAGTCAAATTTTATGAGAGAGAACTAATGTTTCTTTCCTTCCTCCTCATGGGCCTGGAAGTTTGTCTCTCTGTCTTTGTGCGGCTGTGGCATAGCGCATGCCACACACTGTGGAAGAACAACTTCATACTAAGTAGGAGCTGAGTCCAGTCAGCTCTGCTCAATGCTCACCCCTCCTTTGCTCTGTCCCTTTTCTCTAGCTCTCCTCTTCCACACTTCTCTCTTTTGTTGGACCAGTTTACTCACTTTTTTCAGAATGTAGCACAATGAGGTAAGACTGGTCATTTGCTGCCGCTCTGCTTCTTCGGTGGGTTTCCAACTACACAGGAATCATCTCTCTGAGGTTTAGTCTCTGCCATCAGAGAGTGAAGACCAGAAGACTCCCTGGTTTTCATCTCTTCCACTGTGTTGGAGGCAGAATTATTAAATATGTCCAAGACCAGTTAATGGGATAGATGTCAACCTGAAGCGAAGTAGTAGATGTCAAAACACTTTGCAAAGTGGACTCATATATAAATATTTGGTGTGTTGTGTGGGTTCAGCTGGCCTCTGCCCGTCACTGTCTAATTGTGTAATTGACCCCCTACTACTCACCTAGTGTTGTTTCTGACCACAAATCCTTGAGACAATTAAAGTCTGCATGTCAGATTTGTCTTCAAGGATTTCTAAGGCCTGCCACTGTGGCATTAATGGACAGAACCAGAAAGGCGGAAGCAGTTTTTGATGAATGTGCTATAATTGCTCTTTGGTATGACATAGTAATAGGAAAATTCATATAATTGACAATGTAAAGGCCCCTACTGTTAACAGCTGCTTTAAATTTAATGGAGCTGAGATTGTTAATAGTCTTTTCTTCACAGGGGTCTTTCCTGTGGCAGCCATAGCACAGAGCAAGCATGTCCCATCATCCACGCTTTCCCTCCAGGCCCTCAACCCAGCCTCCTCATGGAGGAAGATTACAGAGAATACTTCCATTTGCACTTTTTTGTCATGTCTTAATTATCTAGTGGAACCATTGGTGTGTGGTATGTGGCATTCCTCCCTGTGGGACTTCTCCCTATGCAGCATGATGTTATAAGAAAGACAGCTCTGGAACTGAACCAGAGATATGCCACTTACTAGCTGCAAATCTTGGACAAGTTACTCAACCTCTCTGAACTGCAGTCTTTTCTAGAAAATATGAAAACTAAAGCCTACATATTGTAAAATGGCCAGCATGGGGCATGGGATGTATTTACTAAACATCAGCTTCCTATTTTCTCTATAGTATAGTACAGTATAGTATAGGATAGTATATTATGGTATGGTATGGTATAGTATAGTATACACAGGGCATGGGATGTATTTATTGAACATCTCCTTCCTATTTCGTCTATACTATGCCAGGCCTCTCAAATTAGCTAAATCCTACTCTATCAGTTTCTTGTCTTCACTCTCTCATTTGTCACTTTTCTCAACAGAAAAATGACACATTAAGCAATCTGACTTTGAACTATAAAATTCCTTAGAGCTATTTCCCCCCACTCTTTTACTTTTACAAGAGCTACCTTGCTTTACAAACCCTATACAACCACCGGAGTCTGGTGTTATAAGACAACTGCAGAAGGTTCGGCACAAGGGGTCCTATTGCTGGAAACTGTGGGTCATTACTGTTGGGTTAGGTTTATTGGCATAAGACTGATTCGAGGTGCAAGTCAAAGCCAGAGTAAGCATACGTAATTCCACTTAGACATTGACACATGTCTTTAAATGAAAAATATCAGATTACAAAAGTGTATGTCCAAGTGTGTATGTGTCTGAAAGAAAGAGAGGAAGCTGGGCAGGGAGAAGACAGGGAGAGAGATGAGATTTCTCCTGGAGCTCAGGTGCCTGCAGGAAGAAACATGCTTAATGCGTTTCTTGCTAGGCCTACTCTAATTGTTCCCTTTGGTTGCAGATAAAGCTTATTTTTTTGTGTGCCTGTCACCAGCTTTCTCCAGGTAAACCAAAGCCACAGGTGCTGAGTCAATTCTCTCTGCAATCACTCAGACATTTTCTTGTATAGCAATGTCACAATTAGTATTAACTGGGGAATTACATCATCTATCCTGCTAACAGATGGACATTAGGATGTGCCCAAATTGGACCAATAGAAAATTTATAAACAGCTGCTGTAATGATTCAGAAGGAATACTGCAGTTTCCTAACCCTCTCCTAGAAGAACTCTCCTGTGAACAAAATAGATATATCTATTTTGTTTAATTTGTGGTTCTCTTCTAAGTCTGAGCTTCTCCCTTACTGACTCCTTCATGTGTGTGCTGCTGAAACTAAGCATCATGTATAAGCACTATTGATTTTTTTTCATGTCTCCCAGTTACCTTTAATCAGAATATTCTGTTGCCAGAAAATCTTTCATTGGAAGATTTTATTTGACATAAAAGCTGTTAATGTCTGGCTTTAAACACTCTACCTGGCTGTCATGCTCTAATGTGCCCTCTGATATTGCACATTGCACTATATACACTATTTACAACTCTCAGAAACATGTTTTTCCATAGAAAAGTTTAGATTTAGATTTAGAGAGATAGATAGATAGAGAGAGAGAGAGAGAGAGAGAGAGAAAGAGAGAGAGAGAGAGAGAGATTTTACTCCATCATTGATACTTGCTTTCATTTTTTTCTTTTCACAATTTTTTAATAAGTTGTTATCTGGAAACAGTACTAGGTGGCAATAAGATATTATTCAACAAAGAAAAGAAGATCAAAACATGTCATGCATTACAGGGCAAACAGAAGTTGTGTGGCTGCTTAGGTGTGTGCATGCATTTATAAAACAGGTACCATCTCTGAGAAGAGAGTCATTGCCCTGAATTTATGAGCAAGCACTTGGAGATACATACATATATTTCTGATGAATTGAGCTTTGCCAATAATCAACTTAGACCATAACTTTGTGAATATTTTAAGGAATTATGTATGTCTGTCAAATGTTTGTTCTGTTGACAAAATATAGGATGTCCCATCCACATTGTTAGTCACACCCTCCTTAAATGTACAATCTTGTGTGTTTTCCAATCTGGGCCATCTTCATGAGTGTGGGACCTGTGTAGTTGCCAGGGCCCCAGGCTCAGAAAGGCCCCATGTTTCGTTTAATGTTCTGCAATCACCATCTTGAAATTCTTAATAATTTTGGACATGGGACTCAACATTTTCGTTTTGCACTGGAGCCTACAAATTGTGTAGCTGGTCCTGACTCCATGGCCCATCTATTTCCTGCTCATGCACCTGTTTTACGGTAGAAGAGGTTCTCTCCCAACATGCACAAATATCTGCATCACATAATTTCATAATAAACTTAATTATGAACATAATTATGAACTTAATTATGAACATAATAAATACATATATACACACATATAGACACATATACACTCACACACATACTTTTACACTTATTTTTCTAGAATTATGGACTTAATTCTAGTGGGGACTTCCTGTTCAACACTTGGGCTGCAAAATGCTATAGTATAGAATTTCTTTATAAAAATAAGTTTTCGATTTGATTTTTAGCCTCAATAATGACACCGTGACCATCATTAATTGAGTGTTACTCTTCTAAGCACTTTATCTAAATTAGCTTATGTAATCCTTAAAAATCCTTATGGAGTAGTTACTTTTATAATTTTTTAATAGGTTGAGAAACTGAAGCTTAAAGAATTATTAAATCATTTGCCTGTGATTTCATAGCCTGTCTGATGCCAATGTCTAAGCACTAGATTGTACTAGAGAGCTTATCCCAGTCAAGAAGTTTGGCCTTTTGTACCCAGAGTTAGTCACTCATTGGCTGAGGTCCACACCAGAAGGTGATGAGGCAAAGTCTACGGGCCAAGGCAGCTCCCGTTTGGACAGAGGCAATTCTCTGGAGATGGGGGCAGGCACGAGTTGTTATAGCCTGATAGTCACATGTATGATGCCTGGTAGAGATAATCTGATTGAGGAACCACTAGCGTTCATTACTAAAAACTTCTTGCATCTCTCTTCCCTTTTCCATATTAAGTTTATGCCTTCTAAAGGAACCTTCTTTAGGATTTTGATTGGTTATTTTTAGGAAAACTTATAAGAGGGTTAGAGGAACAAACTATAGTTTGGTTGCTGCAGTTGGTTGCAAGCACCTCTAGGTAAATTGTGTTTGTCTGAGATAGCTTTGGTAGATCAGACACTCTTTCCTTCTTTTTTTTTATTTCAGCATATTATGGGGGTACAGATGTTTAGGCTATGTATGTTGCCCTTGCCTCCCCACTCCCCCTCAAGTCCGAATTTCAAGCGTGCCCATCCCTTGGATGGTGCACATTGCACTCTTTGTGTAAGCAAATACCCGTTCCCCTCCTCCCCCCTCCCCTTCCCCCCTCCTCCGTGTCTGGCATCCAATA
>NW_012139080.1:1894044-1898256 GCF_000956105.1 Propithecus coquereli | reverse complement strand
TCCACCTCAGTGGGGGGAGTGAGTCTGGGTGGGGCTGGGTTGGGTAAGCCTGCCCTCAGGCTCCACAACTGCTGCTAGCAGGGTCGAAGGTCTACTCTTTGTTTCTTTGCAAAGCTGCTGGGAGGGGCTGAAATGGGTCCACTCAGCTGAAAGTCTGGGCTTCGGGGCTGTGGCTGTCCAAGACCCGCACTCTGGAGCCGGTCCGCTCCCCTCCATTCTCCCCATCTCCGTGGCTTCTCCCAGGCCTCTGCCAGCAAGTGGGAACGCAGGCCGATGGATCTCCCCTGGCTGTGACATGGGCCGGGACGTTCCCTACCCAGGATCATAACCTGAGCTGTCCTTATTATCCACCTCAGTGGGGGCAGGACCTGGAATGAGTCTGGGTGGGGCTGGGTTAGGTCAGCCTGCCCTCAGGCTCCACAAGTGCTGTTAGCAGGGGTCAAAGGTCTGCTCTTTGTTTCTGTGCAAAGCTGCCGGGAGGGGCTAAAATGGCTCCACTCAGCTGAAAGTCTGGGCTTAGTGGCTGAGGCTGTCCAAGACCCACACTCTGGAGCAGGTCTCGCTCCCCTCCAATTTCCCCCTCTCCGTGTCCTCTCCCAGGCCTTTGCCAGCAAGCGGGACCTCAGGCCGATGGATCTCCCCTGGCTGTCATGTGGGCCGGGAGGTTCCCTACCCAGGATCGCAGCCTGAGCTGGGTGCACAGCCCTCTTTTGGAGGAAGGTTGCTGCTCCAGCACGCTTATCTGCCCCTGAAGGCACACACTCCTCAGGAGGCTCTTTCACATATCTCTCTTCTGTGCCCCAGGGCAGTGCAATCATGACCTGGGTGTACAGGGGTCTGGTCTGCAGGCCTGTCCCCTGGGCCCCGGAGATCAATCCCTGACCCTGCCAGGGGAAGGGGTGCTGGTCTTGAATCACCTACAGGGTGCCCAAGCTGGATCGATTTCACTCCACCTTGGGATTTGGCCTGCTCGCCTGGAGTCCCCAGGCAAGCAGCACCTGGGAGGCCTGGTGAGTAGGGAACTGATAGTCTGAGTACCCCTCAGTCTGCTGTAGGGCCTCAAAAGGAAAGATCCCGTTCCTTGGAGATGCCTCCGTGTGATGGCTAAATTGTCTCTCTGGGCACCCACAGGTAGGGAAGGGGGAAGGAGAGAATGGAGAACTATGGCGTCTGCCGATAGGCTCAGGTCTGCGTCCGGGCACGTGCCCTGAGGGGGCTGGGAGCCCAGCGCTGAGTCCGCAAGAGGCCACTGCTCACTGTCGGCAGCTGTCTCTGGGCTGGTGTTGGCAGGTCTCTCCAACTGCTCAGGAGCCCACCAGCAGTCCGAGATGCAAGGGAGGGGGAAATTAACCGCTCCACCTACCCTTGTCGCTGTCCCCTCCAAGCTTCTCGGGACCTTTCTCCTTCCAGTTCTCCTCCGCAACGTCTTCCTGTGGCGTCTCCTGTAGTGTCAGGCACCCTTCCTTCCGACCCTCACCCGATCTATGTTTCTCTGCTAGCTTATTTTTTTGTCTTTCTTCTAAAATTCATCTTTTTTGCAGAGACACTATGACTGGCGGCTTTTCTCATCCGCCATCTTGGCTCCTCCCCCTCTTTCCTTCTTTTGATAGCTGTGCTGGCTAAGGCATGTGGACAAGAAAGGCAAGCCATACCTGGAGGATGTGTTGATTCCAGTCAATGATGAATTGCTGCCACTACCAGGGGAAAGAAGTTCAAAAACATCAACTTGCTGTAAGTAGCAAGTTTATAGTGCTTGGTTTCCTTGAGGAGTGCTCCTCTTCTGAGATCTCGATATTGTTCTCTTTTCCTGGTAGGTGGAGTATTCAAGGGGTGGGGAGCTGCACTAGTATTAGTAAGGGGCTGTCTGGCTCACGAGCAGCCTCCGTCCTTGCCATCATAGCCATTTTCCTTATGAGTCTGTGTGCAAGCACTGGGGGTGGTCAAAGACAAACGTTAGAAGACATCTACTGCCTAAGCCATCTAGTCCACTGGGTGGTTTAATGCCCCTTCTATTGTGGATGCTCTCTGGTCAGCATTAACATAGGATACAAAGATCCTTATACTTTGTGCTCACTTTCAAAGGTCCACCCACCTGCTACTTCCCTAGACCTCCTTGTCACTAGTCATCTAATTTAATTCTTTCCAAGTTACTAACCCACCAGATAAGCCATTTCTCCCTGTTCACAGAGTCTATCTATCTATATTTTTACCTTGGTCCACTCTCTCTATGTTCCGAGTGTGTCACTCACGCCATGTGGTGTCCGAAGCTTTGCCTAACAAAGAGATTTTCCTTCAATACTCTCCTCTGGGGCTTCCCTTGAGGGGGACATGGTACAGCAACAGCTCCCTCCCCTTTTTTTGGCTTGCATCCACATACTAAACTGACCCATCTGTGAACCAAGCTTGGTATTTTTCCTCTCCCATCAGTTAGTAATAGAAAATGCCCATGCAGTTGAAGTGTGAGTTGAAGACAAGGCACCAGGGAAGCATGGGTTCCGAGCAGGCTGTTCATGTACCTTATTTGTGTCATCCAGGCCATGCACGTTACTGTGAGCCTGATTCTGGATGTACCTCATTCATGTTATTATGGATTGCTGCTAGAACTGCCTGATGTTATGATTTGGTGGATCTGAAATTATCCAATTTATGATGAGTATTTCTGGCTGCATGGTCACTTAATTCTCAAGGTTAGATGCTTAGATTCTATAAGGACTGAGTAGCATTCCAGGACCTGGTTTTTGAATGTTGTATAGTTCTTTGATGCATGTAGCATGGCTTTGCTTCCAAATCATAGGACTTTCTGTTGTGACCATGATATTGGGCCTTGCCAAAGTCTCTACATAGTGTCTTTCTCTACCACAGTTACCTCTAGCACCACGGAACCTGCTGAGTATAGAGATCCAGTGCCAGCACTTCCAGAACCACAGGATGAACTGCTGCACAGCACTTTCTTTTTCTTGGCTCCAGTCGAAGCTAACAGCTTTCAACCCAACATGATGAATGAGTTTTAGTATTCCCAAATGCAGCATATGCTGCCTAAAAAACTCAAGAAGACTACTAACTGTTAGGTTTCCTTCTTTGTAGTGGGAAATGTGAGGTCTTTTCCCACTCTCTGGATTACATGTGCATTTCCAAGGTACCCATAGTATGTGCCACTTTTTGATCATCAGGTTTAATTCATATAATATTAATTTCTTAAAAAATGTCCAGACAGTCCTGGTCCCTTCAATATATATCATGACAGAGAGCATGAGAATTAACATAATCTCGAGATACAGCAGTAAATGTGTACCCCACGTGAATGTAAACTAATCTTTTTGTGTGAGTGTGGCTTGGTTTGCCTGTTCAATGTCCACATACTATGTATTTGAGGCTGTGTTAATCTTCCCTAATAAAGATAACTACATTTGGTGCAGGAGATTCAACTATTTATTTCAGGGGCAGACCAGTGAATGAAATAAGAATGTGGTGGGGAATATCAGTTCTGCATGTCTTAATTCCTTAAGTGTAGCACTAGCCTTGTTGTCGTGCTATGAGATGATACTGTTTTTATTCACTTTAATTGCTGGAAAGGGTGGGGACAGTTTCAGGGGCTCCTATTTGGCTTCCCTATTACAACTGCTCCTACTTTATAGGTCAAGAAACCCACGTGAGGTTTCTGCCAACTACTAAATATGTCCACTTGAATTATACATTTGGGGGCCAGGGAAATGACAACCAAGTGGGACTATAGACCCAATAGCCCCACTGTGGGTCAAACCTGGGCCAGAACTTCATTTATTACCTGAACCCCTCATGCCCATACATTAAGAGGGAGGCGGGCAAGATGGCACTTTGGTTCTCCTGGTATCAAATTTGGATCCTGTATCCAACAGGCCTTGGAAGATCTGGGTATTTCCATTTTCTAAGTTTGCTATTACATAATTAAATGGTGATAAGTTCCATAGGGAAGGAATGGCTATAGGTGCCATTGGGATCTTCATCATCTAGACCTGGTTGCTTCTACAGTTAATGGGTTCTGCCTGGGAGCTGACTTTGTCAGAAACTGGGCAAAAGTTCATGATTTCCCATTGGGGAAGAAAACCTCTGCCCTCTGCTCATTTATTCTTGATTTCTTTGATTATATATATATATATATATATATATATACATATAACTGTACCCTTGTTTGCTGACCATTTATCTGTCTCTAGAAACACCATGTAATATAGC
>NW_012139080.1:1888002-1893375 GCF_000956105.1 Propithecus coquereli | reverse complement strand
ATATATATTATATACTGTATTGTTACAATAAAGTAAGCTAGAGAAAAGAAAATGTTATTAAAAAAATCGTAAGAGAAGATATATTTACTATTCATTAAGTGGAAATGAATCATCATAAAGGTCCTCATCCTCATCATTTTCACGTTGACTAGGCTGAGGAGGAATAGGAGGAGGGGGGATTGGTCTTGCTGTCTCGGAGGTGGCAGAGGTGGAAGAAAATCTGTATTATAAGTGAACCCTCCCAGTTCAAACCTGTGTTGCTCAAGTGTCAACTGTATAATAGATCTGCTCCAGCATACTCAGGTCTCTATGTCTTTCGAGCTCTTCCTCACAGTTTTCCATGGTACCTCTGCCACATCTACTTGATTTAATTTCAGCTGTTGCTTTTTCCAGGCTTCTAAGAGTCATCTCAGCATTGTTTCAGAACCATCGCCTACTGCTCTTGCTGGGAAATTATATTCTGAGGGTTTTACTTTATGTTGTAAACTCTCCTTTGCCCAGCTTTATATTCTGCTCTTCTTGACCCAGCACCCTCAGGGTGTACTCACAGACATATTCTCCTGGTTCCTGCCAATGATTCCGTACAGGTCCTGTAGCAAATTTGGTGTTGCTTATTTATTCCTTAACAGGTCCAGCATGTCTCTGGACTGGCTACACTGAGATTTAACTATAATTAAGGGCCTGGTGCCCAGGTCATGAGGGGAGAGCCGATTGGGAGGAGGTCATTCATGGTCTCATTTGACAACTGTCCCACTTGAGGCCTCTACACAAGTCTTAAACAAGGTAGTGACGATCTCTCTTCCAAAAAGAAGTAGGCCACTTCTGATGGCCTAGATGATTCTTAGAAACTGAGGCTACAAGACTCACAAATTTATTTACTCACATATCACCATTTCAAATGGTGAGGGCCCCGCTCTTTCCCTCTTAGAGCCCGGTATTGTCATACAAGATTTACTTAGGGCAAAAATTCTCTGAGGTTCTGACAATGTTGTGCTTAAGTCCTGTCCCCCCTAAACTTTAGCTGTTTCTGCTCTCTGTCTTCAAGAGATTAGAGTCTTTTTAAATGCTGCCAAGGAGGCCTCTGACAGTCACATTTTGCTTTAAATTATTAAGAGGTCTGAGCCTGTCATTTTCTTTCTTCAATAAATCAATGGCACTTAGCATCAGCCACTCAATTTCACAGTCTTTATAGTTGCTATTTCCCACACCTCTTCAAAGCCTAAGAAATTGCACCATTTAGTACATCCCCTCCACCTGTATCCCATCCCATTCTCCCCAGGTGAAAGTCTCAGTTGTCTGCTGCAGCATCCTAAAGACTATCAGTACACTGTCTACCACCAGTGATCCAACTGGCAAGTCAGATCCAACAAGATTCTACCCTTAGAGGCTGCTTCCTAGGTTCGCTTCTGATACAAACAGACTTAAGTTGAGCTCCTTAAAAGCAGAGCCTGAGATGGGGATTCTTATTTAGGTGATTTATGGGGGGAGGGGAGGGCTGATGGGGGAGGATATTCTCCGGACAAAAAGAATGAGAGAAGCCTGACAGAGTGGGCACAAAAGCTATTTATGAATGCAAGCTCAGCTGGAGACTAGCTTCAGTATGAACCCATGGAGAGACTCTGGGACACAAATTGCAACAAGGAGACTCAACTTGAGATGAAGGACCAACCTTCCATTCCTTAGGACCAGTTAGACAGTACCTAAAGTTTGTTGGGTGGGGTGATGGGGATGAGTATTGTGTAACTTTCAGGTGAGGATGCTCCCATTTGGCCAAGGGAAATTCTCTGGATAAAGGACCAGCTGTGAATCATTGTCATCAGTCAACATTCAGGACATCTAGGGAATGGGTACACCAGCAGGTGAAAATGATCTGACCAGTGCACCAGAACATTATCCATAGAGTAGATCAGGGGTAGATTTTGAGATCCTGTATTTCAAACCAGCTCTAAGGTGCTGCTATTGTTGCTAGTCCAAGGACCACACTTAAAGTGGCAAGAAATGGATTATTTTGTTTTCAGGTTTTTCTTTCTTCTCTTTATCTCCTGCATCCTTTTTCTCTTTTTCTTTCCTTCATCTTTCCTCTTTCTAATCATGTTGATTCTACATATGATCTCCAAACAAGTTTGCAGGCCTGCATTAGGACAATGTAAGAATCTTGCAGGTGTCTTTCATAAGAGAGGGAAGAAAAAGATCAATTGATTGGTGTACTTTTCTATTAATACATCACAGTTTCCTACAGTTGGCTTTGAGTAAATTGTTTCTTTCACATTAATAGACAGTTCTGTTTAAATATTAGGAACACAGGAGCTGATTCAAGAATAAGGCACCCTCAACTTTTTGTGGGCCAACCAAGAATAGCAAAGCTGCCTAAAGTAGGAAGCACAACTGGTCTTTTGATTTCATTGTAGCAGTGAAAGAAGCATTTACAAGCCTAATTATACCCGATTTACCATATGGAATGTTAAATAAAATTTGTGAGAGGCTGTTGATTTGGACTAGGCTCCTGAAAAAGCCTAAAAGACTAAACCAATATGGAATTTAACTACAGCAGCTGAGCTTTAGTTAATTGTAAGAGTCTCTGTAACCAATTAACCAATTAAGCTTTAACCAATTAAATTGTCTCTACACCGAACTTCCGTTTCCTATGAATGTTGTCAGATCAAGTTATTGGTTGGAGTTCTGTGAACTTATTCTGATTTGCAGGGCTACTCAATTTGTGAATTGTTTTTGTTTTGCTTTGTTAAAATAAACTTTATTAAAATTTGAGGTTGTCCAAAGTTTATCATTTTAACAGTTTTGGTATAGTTGGCAGGATTCAAAGCAGAGCTTTAACAACCCCCGCAGCACCAAGTAACCAAGAGTAACCAGGTACCTGCTGAGCCTGTTGTGTCCACTGTGTTATTGCTGCATCTGGGGGTTCATGGATATGTTCTCTCTCAAATTCTGAAGCTCCATGGATTTGTTTCGAGTTATCTTGAGTTTGAGCAAATTTTTGATCTGGACTGGGTTTGGAAGTCTCAAAAAAAAACTGAACTGTGTTCAGTACATAGGTAAGTCTACTAGAATACTGAAAGCCATGAGTTCACAGGATGCAGGGAGTCTAGAACCCTGCCTTCTGGAACTCCATCCAGGGTTAGTTTGTGCTGTGAGAGGGCGTATGACATTTTTGGCTTCACGGTGGTTGGCCTGGGGTCAGACAAACTGGGCAGGGTCCAGGGTCTAGAGTGCCTCCATTTGGAATTCCAGCCAACTTCATGCACAAGAACTCCCAGAACCTGTACTTTCTCCTCTTTTTTTGTTTATAGAGAAATGCGTGCACTTTGCCACAGGTGATTACGAATTATAGTGGCCACAACGAGAAAGTATTAATTTGGCTAAAATTTTTTGTAGGGTACACTAGAAAAGGACCAAAAACCCCACAGAAACAATGGAACTATTTTTTTAATTAGTACAAAGGCTTTGAAAAGACAACATGAAGTGGGAAATAAAGGTTGTTTATAGAAGTTGAGCCCTTAGATCAATAGAGTCTGCTTCTTTAGGTTAAAATCTTGAGCTCAGAACAACAGTAAAAGGTGTCCTAGTCTTGCATGGAAGATGCCCTGATTGTTAATGGCCTCTGCCAGAAATTCAGTAACTTAGTTAAAAGAAGACAGGCTGGGTTTGGAAGCTGTCTCCTTTTAGTTATTTTGAGACCTATCTTTAGTGAAGGAAACTTACATCATGGAGGATGTCTCCACTTACGGGCATGTCTCCCTCTCTGCGCCAGGAAGAGAGGAAGAACGAAATTATTAGAGGCTTTCACAATGGAGAAGGCAAAGAGACTTGGGACTATATAACAAGCCTTGCTTCTGACCATTTTTTCTTACCTAGGCTTCCTACTTATGCCTTTAAATCAGATTACACTGAGTAACCGAGGTAACCATAACTTAGGGCAATAATTAGGCAGGTAAATGAAGAAAAGGGCAAAGGTTCCTTGACTCAACCCCCTTGCTGAAATAAGTAAAATGGTCAAGTGCAAAGAAAACATCTTTACCCCCTGTGAAGGGTTCTTAAGAAAGATGAATAGGCCCTTAGAAGAATAGATGATGGTTTATAATATGGTCTGTCTGGGTGTGGAGAAATCTCCTTTCCTGTGATTAAAGTTACTTTTCAGAGGATTGATAACAGTTGAGTCTCTTTCAAGGATCTGTCTTTAGGCAGATAAGGGGAACACAGAAAGCCTCACCTTATGTATTGATAATCAATTTAATAGTGCTTTATCTTGGGGAAGTATTTCCTGAAGTCCTTCCATGGTGGTTACCTCTTATGTAAGCAATTTAAACAGAATTGCTAAAAATGAGTAAATTAGGTGACTATAAATGGGATAGAAACTTGCAAATGAATTTTAGGAATCTTTTTCATTAACTTGAGGTCTTTATGTTATGTTGGATTAAGTGATATCTATGAAATATATGACTCATTTTTTACATTAAAATACTGAATTTGCTCCTCAACCATTCCAATTTTGCTGTGTTTTGAAGGAGAAGCTGAAGGTAGGATCAATGTGATTCTGATTAGTAGATTTCCCAATTACCTTCAATGATTGGGATAGGCTGACGGAAGCTGTTCTAAAGAAGAAACAGCTGTTCACTGCTTTCATTGACAATGTGGAACGTATCCCGACTTTTGGAGAACACTAATGTGATAATGAGCTGGTTGAGGCTGATAACCAATGCATGGCCATATTCATTCATTTAACAGATACTTGACCATCTAGTATTAATATATGTTACACGTTCTACTAGGGCCAGGCATATAATGGCAAATAAGGCAGATGTAGTTTCTTCCTTCATGTGCTATCATAAAAGAAAAAGTTGCACATATACACGCAGTATAAGAAAAGTTAAAAAATTAGTAATTGTATTAAGTTCTATGAAGAAAAAGGATTGTTCACTCACTAAATCTGCAAATAGGTGAATGGTTGAATTGAATTCCTTGTGTCGGCCACCGTTGCTGCCATTTATCTAGTACAAACATAGTGCTAGTCTCAGTTTAATGTTTGATAATGAATAAATTCTGCTAGTGGTATATCTTGTTTTTGTGTCTTACAGAGAAGTCAGGGGAATTTGGGTCTGTTAAACATAAAAGGGGTATTATATGGGAACATGTCTCCAAAAACTATGAAATGGTGCTCTTCTACAAAATGCTGCTCTAAAACAGTTCAAAGTTGCTTTCTTCCTGGGTTTTCAATGGAAATTAAGCTTAGTAGAAGTTGTAAAAATTATGACTAATATATGGTAATTAATACAAATAACTTTATTAGGAAAGTAAGACATGTTTTGATAAGTGAACCTATACAATATAAAAGACTTTTTGTTGATGAAAAGAGTGATT
>NW_012139080.1:1882735-1884437 GCF_000956105.1 Propithecus coquereli | reverse complement strand
ACTGATATTCCAAAAAGTTAAGGAATTTATTTAAAGTCACACAGGAAGGTAGCAGCAGAGTTTAGACTAGAACCAAGGCTTTGGGTTTTCTTAATACACTTCTATTTATTTGAATTTGGATCTCTGTACCTTGAACAATGTCCAAAGTAGGACTTTTAGCCATCATTTTTACACATCTTCCTTATTCTTACAGCACAGTGGAGTAGATCATCAATACAAAAACATGAAAATAGATAGAAGCACTATGCCAAGGACCAGTATAGGAAAGGCAAAAGATGTTCTAGAGTAGACCGAAAGATCTGACTTAGGATGCCTAGACTTTAGAGAATACTTACCATCTTAGCATCCTCCACAAAATACTTTTAGCAAGACTGTGATATTCCTTCCTATTGGGGATGACTTTTCTTTTATTACTGTCTGATTTTCCTTAAGTGTTGCCATCTTTCATGGTATGGAGGTGACTGGGAAAGAATATAGTCAGAACAGACCAACCTTTCTTGATTCACTTCCTAAATGAGGCCATTGAAATTATGACATTATCACCAGTCATTAACACTGTCATCATCATAATCCTCATCATCAACATTTAACACTCATTGAGGGCCTACTGTGTACTAGGCAATGTGCTAAGCTTCATATGCACTATCTCGTTTAACCTCACAACATTCCTGTGAGGCTAGTACACTTATTATTCTCATTTTACAGATAAGAAAACTGATACTCAGAGAATTTTAATGTTTTTACCCCCAGTCACACAGCTAGTTTGTAATGGCACCTGGATTTAAGTGAGGTTGGTTCACAATAGAATTTATAATCATAAACACAGTGACAAATATCGGGCAGTTAGATCAGAAAGCAAATCAATTTCGAAGGGAAGGTGAATGTCTTAGGTTTAGTTTAGAAATATATTGTGTTTAAAGTCAGTGAATTCAGGGGAATAATAAAAAAATTAAAAAAATCAGAGAGAAGGACAAGGTAAGAAACTCTGTGTTACAGAAGAATGTATACTTGCAACCACAAGAGTAAAATCCCAGAACAAGACTTAACTTTGAAAAAATGGGACACTAGAAGTCTCTTTTTCTTGGTTTCCCTGACAGTAGGCTCTGCTCTTCATAATCATTTTATTGAGAAATGTTCATGCAGGTAGAGTACACATCAGGTGTAAAATAACAAATGGTTTAGGTGTCTGCTACTTGGAAAGAAGTTTGAGGAGAAGTTCAGAAGTTTCTGTTCTGAAAGACTGAGATCACAATAGGATGGATTTACATATGAATACAGGGAACTTGAGACCGCACACAATGGAACTTTGTGGGTACTACAGAATTGTATTTTTTTTTCTAATTTGTTCATAGCTTTTGTAAATAAATTGGATATATCATGCTTTCATACTGCCTTACTTCCTCTGATACCATTGCTGTATTGGGTGTGTGTGGGGGGAGCAAACCTATTTAGGAAAAAGTGTAGGTGAGTCAATATTAAAGAACTTCCATTTATAACAGTAATAAAATATATACTAAACTACTTATGTTGGCTTCTTGGGGGAATGGGGAGATTAAAATAAAAAACTTGATATATATCTTTTTATTATGACTTATTCAAATTAGCTATAAGTAATTTTAAGCATGAATTATTTTGGCTACATTAATAATTGGATTATAACTTCCATGTATATCATGCATATATCATATATGTCATACATACA
>NW_012139080.1:1879693-1882685 GCF_000956105.1 Propithecus coquereli | reverse complement strand
TGTGTCTTACAGAGAAGTCAGGGGAATTTGGGTCTGTTAAACATAAAAGGGGTATTATATGGGAACATGTCTCCAAAAACTATGAAATGGTGCTCATCTACAAAATGCTGCTCTAAAACAGTTCAAAGTTGCTTTCTTCCTGGGTTTTCATTGGAAATTAAGCTTAGTAGAAGTTGTAAAAATTATGACTAATATATGGTAATTAATACAAATAACTTTATTAGGAAAGTAAGACATGTTTTGATAAGTGAACCTATACAATATAAAAGACTTTTTGTTGATGAAAAGAGTGATTTTTTCTAGTTTACAGGTTTCAGAATGAATGAAGGAATGACAGGTAAAACTGAATAGAAAAGAAAGTTGTAGAAGGTTTGTGGAAGATGAATCTTGTGAAAGAAATTTCATGTGATCAAGCTGGTTAAAATTAGAAGGAAATTATAACTTTCTCTAAGAACTGAGCATTAATATCAAATGTACAATTATGCAAAAATAGTATTTAATTCCCTATGTTAAAATAAGGTTTTCTTGGAGAACTGATCTGTTGTTAATAGGAAATGGAGCCTTAACAGGTCTTTCAATTACTTAGGAAAACTGAGTCTTTTCTATTAAAGAGCTAGGATTTTTTCCTACTGTTGTGGCTTTCTGTATTATCACTCTGATTAAATCACTTGATCAAATGTTTTGAACATTTATTTCTGACAAGTTTCCCAAAATCAAACCCCAAATTAAGTCTTTTAGATCTATGGTTGACTTTGGGATTTTCTAGTTAGGCCCCTGGAGAGTCTCAGGATGCATCTCATCTTGTAGAGATTTTAAACTAATTAGGCTTGTTTCATGTGTTGAATTGTATGGAAAGCATTGTCAAATAATAAACTTATGTCAAACCTTTTTGAGTTATTTTTATGAATGTGTTTCAGGATTGTATGAAATTAATAGAAATCTAATAGTCCCGGTATAATGCTATCAGTCATAATTCTAGTTATTTTCTTAAAATGTTGTATGCAATAGATAACCAAGATTCCTTATCAAATGCTGGTTATAACGCTTTAACATGACCATTCTAAGTCTTTATCATTAAGTTATTGTTTTGATTCTTCTCTAAAAGCATTTTAAATTGTCTACAGTCCAAAAATGTTTCCTCTACAAAAAGGTTCGTGGGAAGAACTTTGAGTACAAGTTTTTGATAACTTTAAGATCATGCCATTGGACTGGGTGGGAATTTCTGAAACCCTTAATGACTGGTTCATGAAATTAAGCCAAAATCAAGTAGAACAAGAATTAATTGCCATGGAAATGCTTTGGCAGATTTTCATGCTAGGTTAGCCAATGCTAAAATTGTTAAGATGTACAATTTGAATGAACTCCTTTGGATTGATCCAAGTAAACTCCCCTATGATTTTATTTAATAAACAGTATAATGCACTTGATTTGGAAAGGCAAAATTGGTATCTGAAAGCATATAAATTTAATGCTAAGCATTGTTATCACAGAAGGCCCAGATGGTTGCCTGGTCATCCTTGAGTCCTTTAAGCTTCTATTAAGAGCCTTGTACTTTACAACTCATCATGAAATAGGCAAGATGATCTAAATTGTGAACAAATATTGTGAAAATTACTAAAAGGATTTATGACCAACATTTGGTTTGTCAAGCTCATGATCCTGGAAGGAAAATCAAAACTTCAGGTGTTACATTTCTGCTACCTGACAGATTATTTGAACATTTACAAAGCAATTTCATTTAATTGCCGTCTTCAAAGGGATATAAATGTGTTCCTGTAATAGTTTATGTTCTCTGGTTGTATAGAAGCTTTCCATGCAGGAAGACCAATGTTATTATACAAAAGTAGTTAAAAGGTTATTGAAAAATATGTTTTTCCTTCTGGGGCATTTCTGAAAAGATCTCCAATGACAGAGAGACCCACTACGTGGGGCAAATCATAAAACAGTTAAACAGGGTGTTATAAACACAATGGCCTTGCCATTCCCCCATCATTATCAGCCTTCTGGAAAGGTTGAAAGGATAAATAGTATTTGGAAATTAAAATTTGCAAGGTCAGTTGGATTGATTTGGCCAAGTGTGCTATCATTGGCTTTTATGGATGAAATAGTTACTAAAAGTTCTATACTCTTAATAAGGGAAACTTATGTCTCCTGCTTTCCTAAATTCTCAGGACTAAATGCTATAGAGCTTTGATGTATTGCATAAGGATGTATTTCCACCAGATGAAGGAAGATTTTTGTGATCCAACTTATGACAATCAAACCTTTCTTGATTTAGAGGCTGGATATTGGGTCTTCTGGAAATAGCATTGGAGAGGGACTTCCCTTAAACCCCATTGGAAAGGGCCATGTCAGATTCTTTTCACCATGTATGTAGTAAAGCTGCAGAGCCTTGAAATTTGAGTCACCATTTACAACTTAGGAGGGCCCCTTCAGACTCTTAGAGCTATACACCTGTTGGAGACCTTAAGGTAAAGCTGACAGGGAAGTTTTTTCCCTAGAAGTAGAGAGAATCTTGGATGTGGACAGCTTTTCCCCAAAATGCTGGGATAAGACTTATCAGAATGAGACTCGTACCCTTCTCAATATTTCCTTATGCCCACCTTTTTCACTGAACAGGATAATACTGGAACTAGACTTCTGTGCCCATTTGTTTTTACTCCCTGTTTTAATTTAACCCAGTTTTGAGGTGCTAGATTACTTACTAGCAGAACAGGAAGTATAATACTTTCACTTTTGTTACACAGATAAATACATTGGATATTGTAGAGACTCAGTTATAAAAAATTAATGAACAGGTTGTTTGGTTAAAATGGAGAAACTCCTCATCTGGCTCATTCTTTGATCTATTTGATTTTTAGTTGGTTTGGCTCATGAGGACCCTGGCTAAGGAGTATGTTCCAAACTCTTTGTATTGTCCTCTTGGCAGTCAGTCATAATAGTTTCCTGGTATGCTGTATTCTGTCAAAGTCTTACATGTCTACACACAGCC
>NW_012139080.1:1873697-1877993 GCF_000956105.1 Propithecus coquereli | reverse complement strand
AAGTTCAGAAGTTTCTGTTCTGAAAGACTGAGATCACAATAGGATGGATTTACATATGAATACAGGGAACTTGAGACCGCACACAATGGAACTTTGTGGGTACTACAGAATTGTATTTTTTTTTCTAATTTGTTCATAGCTTTTGTAAATAAATTGGATATATCATGCTTTCATACTGCCTTACTTCCTCTGATACCATTGCTGTATTGGGTGTGTGTGGGGGGAGCAAACCTATTTAGGAAAAAGTGTAGGTGAGTCAATATTAAAGAACTTCCATTTATAACAGTAATAAAATATATACTAAACTACTTATGTTGGCTTCTTGGGGGAATGGGGAGATTAAAATAAAAAACTTGATATATATCTTTTTATTATGACTTATTCAAATTAGCTATAAGTAATTTTAAGCATGAATTATTTTGGCTACATTAATAATTGGATTATAACTTCCATGTATATCATGCATATATCATATATGTCATACATACATCATATCAAGACTTCCTGTATATCATACATTGCTTACAAATCTGAGTAAAACCAATAAAAATAACATAATACACTGAACACCTAGACTATAGTGAACAGGTTTAATTTACTTCTATTAATCAGAGCTTGTTTCTGAACTTTTTTTGGAGTATCCATAAAAGCCAATCTAGATAACTTGAGAAAAAAATGAGCATTGAGAACATATTGCATACCTCACAGAATCAATAGGAATTCTGTACAACCTGAATCAAAAACAAGAACAGTTCCCTGTATCTAAGTGGCAAAAAAGTTTTTAAAAGGCTCTGTAAGCACTGCTTAAATGAATGGTCTTCAACACTTTTAAGTCTTTTTACTCCAGGGCTCAAAATTCAAATTCCAGGAGGGTATCCTTTTGTTGGCATGAGTCACATGCCACCACCCTGGTTAGAATAAGACCCAGAACCTTCCATAATGAATGCTCTCAGTGCAATGTACACAAGAGAGGAACTGGTAAGTCCCCCAAGGAACTCAGAATATTTTCACCAAGAATATGCAACAGATGTTGGGAAGCCAAAAGAGAAACAGCTGACCTTTACAAGTTCATTGCAAGTCTCAGGACATTGAGATTTGATATTATAATATTTAGTAAATATTAAATTTTATATAATATATAAATATTATAAGAGTAGAAGAGGAACCCACTTCAATCTCATGTCTTAGATTATATGTCTCTATGTCTTAGATTATAAACCTTTAGAAAGTATTATAGGCTATACCTACATAATCCTCCTCAAGTGATCTTTTGCAAAGCCAAATGCATTCAGGGCCTCAATCAAATTTGTCATGCTCCTGCAGCTTATCAGAGTATTCTAGTTTCAATGGCTAAACCTGAGCACATTGCTAGGGGTAGAGACATAAATAAGATATGCTCTGACTTCAAACATTTCATAGTCTGGCATGGGGGAAATAAGAAATGCTTGCAACTTGCCGTTGCAGAGCTACAGGCGCCTCCCCAGCACAAAGAGTAAAGACCCATCACAAGAAAAAAAAGGGAGAGATTCATTCTTCTTGGAGATGTTGAGGAATGCTCCATGGAGAAGATGACTTTTGAGGTAGATACTAAAACAGCAGTGGCTATTTTTGTTTTGCTGAGTTAAGGGAGGGGATATGGGCATTCCAGACAGAGGGAAATATGGAAATAAATGTATGGATATGGGACAGGTTGAGGGGGATGCTGGGGCACTGGAGCTAGCCCATGGGTGTGTCTGTGAGAGAATAAATAGCAAATGAGGTTAGAAAGTGGGGAGGATGCCATTCTAAGGGTTTGGGACTTTATGTTAAAAATAAAAGGGTAGGCATTGGTGTTTCTAAAGAGGAGTGCTGTGCTGAGATCCATGGACTGTGGAGGAAAGATATAGACTGCGGGGGGAGGTCAGCTCTTAGGTTATCCCAATAATCCCAGAGGCAGGATGGAGAGCTACAACAAGGCAGAGGCATTTTTTAGGCTCAACCAGTAATAAATGGGACTAACTAGAAATAAGGAGAAAGGAGAAAATTTCTCCTGCTGATAAATTTCTAGCTCTGTTCACAGGGTCATGATGATATTGTTAAAACAGGAAAAAAAGACAGGTTTGGGGAGAAGCAAATGAGGTTGATACAATACACACTGGTTAAAAATTAGTAGGCTCTCAAGATTTTTTTCCTTGTTCTCATATATCAGGTTATGGAATAGTTGTTTCCTGGTATAATACCATGTCAATAATAAGAGGCATAAAAGAACATACCAGTAAGCAAGTGATAAACACACGTAGCCTTCATCCTCCCTAATTCCCTGCTCAGACAGACGTCCTGGGGTGGGAGATGGGGGCGCACACTTTAGAGAAAAGACCAATGTCTGGGTGGCCCAAGATAGGAATCTAATAAATGAAAAGACCTAACGTGATCTAAGATATGGCGTCCATTTGCTAGACCTGGCAAGCTGACTTTATTACAGACTGCCGTAGGTTATTAGGGTAGACAGTGACGGATCATTTTGTAGGGCCCAGAGAGAGCCAGATCCATCTGCCTAGAAAAACAAATAAATCCCAGTTCAGAATTGAGGTTAAAAAAGATTTACAAGGCGCACTGATGCATGCGCCCCTCTCTGGGTGGGTTGCGGTGGCCGGCCACAGGGGTTGCCCGCATTGGTTAACATATCCCGCCCTCTGGGGAGACAGCAAACTCCTGGACTCATATTACAGGACATTTTCCCATTTCCTTTTCTATGGTCTAGTTTGGGCAGAAAAATGGACGACAGGCAGGGGGAGGATAAAAAATAAACAAGAGAGGGAAAAGAGTCTCTCTCTGAGCAATCTTATAAAACAAAGCATAAATCTTTAACTGCCTGACCTTTCAGCTCACATGATTCCTGGTGCAGGAGGGATAAATCAGAGCTCATCTGGAGGCCCAGGGGAGGGCAGCTTTCTGCCTTCCAACAGGAAGTGGCCTATTGGCGGAGAGCACATAGATGTGTCATTGTTTTTAATAGAAGCTCAATTGATTTCCTAGAAATTGAAATGTTCCCTTGGTTGAGAAATGAAATTTTTACTCGGCTGTTCCACCTCTGGCCACCCCTTGGTGGAAAGTCTTATTGCACATTGCCAGAATTAGCAGAGAAAGGCCAGGTGAAAGGTATTGGGGGCAGACTTCCTCATAATGGGGAGCCGGGCTCCTAGATGCAAATAAAACTGGCAAAGGTTGAGGGTTGTACAGACAGACGCAACTCCCTACTGTGTGGTGAAGAGCGTTTCCTTAACCCTAATGATGCTGATCTCCAATTTCCCTGCCTTGTGTTCCTCTCTTGCCACTGCAGGCTGTAAATACTCCATTCAGAGCCAAGGATGAGCTCCTGGATTCAGCAGCACAGCAGATGTTTTCTACCTGAGGGCTTTACTGCAGCCATCAGCCCCTTTATCACAGCAACCAATGTACTTAACATTTGAAAAAAAAAAAAATGTCTCTTAAATAGATAGAGAAAGGAGCACACTTTTTCAATGTGATCAAATAGCTGAAGTTTCTCTACTTAAGGGAACCTTTTTTTTTGAGGGTGGTGGTGGAGGTGACTAGAAACAGGAACACAGTAAATTAATAGTTTCAAGAAAGGATCAAGAACCAAACTTCATTGACGAAGCCCACTACTTCAGTTCACAGAACCGAAGATGGTATGGTAATTTTTGGTAATTTTTCCTCTCTTTTTTGGTGTGTGTTAGGGTGGGGGATTCAATAAATATGAGAGAAGCATGTCTGTAAGGAGCCAGCACAGCCTGAGCTGTATCTTAAGAAAATAGAATCAAGGAAATAATTATTTTATTCCATTTAAAGGAATAGGTATTCTGAACCCTTCCCAGATTCCTTTTGTCCAATTCCTATCTTTTAAAAAATTTCTTATTATTTTTTTATTGATACATAATAACTTACACATTCATGGGGTACATATGATGTTTTGCTTGAATCTTTCCTTTTGTCTCTAGCAAGTACTACAAGCCACCTGATGAAGTGACTCTGCTTCCTAAAGTCCCACGTATCACAGGAAATCACGCAAAGCCCTCCCCAGAGGCAGAGCAGAACTTCCTCAGGAAAAGAGAGTATTCCTTGGTTTAGGATGGGGATGTCTGAGGGTATCTGGTATTTAAAGAACAATGGCCTTTATGGGTGAAAACTTGTTATCTTTTTCTTTAAATGCTATTCTGTTAGCAGGTTATTTCCACATTCACTTTTTTCAAGAATGTGCAAGCTGTTCAAGTACAGAAAAAGATACAGGGATAATTTAGGAGTTGGAGTAACAGGTTT
>NW_012139080.1:1861197-1868697 GCF_000956105.1 Propithecus coquereli | reverse complement strand
AGGCCTGAATTTTGAAGGCAAAAGACACTAAACATAATAGCACCAGCCAAGAATGCTTATCTGTTCCATGCATTATATTTTTTTAAAGGATCAAACCCAAATTTATTTATATTGCCTGTGATTTATTTATTTTTTTTCAAGGTTAAATAACTTCTTTTTATAATTTCAGAATATTACACAGATACAAAGAATTTGGTTACATATAATGCCTTTGCCTCATTCAAGCCAGGGCTGCAAGGGTGCCCTTCCCCCATACAGTGCACTCCACATCCATAAATTGTGAGTTTACCCACCCCCACTCCTCCCGACCTGACCAGCACCCCGTGAGTATTACTACCATGTAAGCACCTTAGTGTTGATCAGTTAGTATCAATTTGATGGTGAGTACATGTGGTGCTTGTTTTTCCATTCTTGTGATACCTCACTTGAAAGGATGGGCTCAAACTCTATCCAGGATAATATAAGAGGTGCTAGTTCACCATTGTTTTTTGCAGTTGAGTAGTATTCCATGGCATACATATATCACATTTTATTAATCCACTCATGTACTGAAGGGCACTTGATGTCTTTGCAATTGTGAATTGTGCTTCCATAAACATTTGAGTGCAGATGTCTTTATTACCGAATGTCTTTTTTTCCTTTGGGTAGATGCCTAGTAGTGGGATTGCTGGATCAAATGGTATTTCTAGTTTTAGCTCTTTGAGATATCTCCAAATTATTTTCCACAGGGGTTGTACTAATTTGTAGTCCCAACGGCAGTGTAGGAGTGTTCCAATCTCTTCACATCCATTCCAGAATTTGTTGTTTTGGGACTTTTTGATAAAGGCCATTCTCACTTGAGTTAGGTAATATCTCATTATGGTTTTGATTCGCATTTCTCTAATGATTAGAGATGGTGAGCACTTTTTTATATGTTTGCTGGCTATTATTCTGTCTTCTTTTGAAAAGTTTCTGTTCCTGTCCTTTGCTCATTTATTGATGGGGTTGTTTGATTTTTTTCTTGTTCATTTTCTTAAGTTCTATATCCATTCTTATGATTAGCCCTTTATCAGATGCGTAGATTGCACATATTTTCTCCCTTTCTATAGATTGTCTATTCACTCTAATGATAGTTTCCTTATCTGTGCAGAAGCTTTTTAATTTGATCACGTACCATTTATTTATTGTTGTTGCTGCCGTGTTGTTTTGGGGGTCTTCTTCATAAGTTCTTTGCCTAGGCTGATGTCTATAAGAGTTTCCCCAACATTTTCTTCTAAAATTCTTAAGGTTCCACGCCTTAGGTTTAAGTCTGTCATCCACCATGAATTGATTTTCATGAGAGGTAAGAGGTGGGGATCCAGTTTCAATCTTCTGCATGTGGTTATACAGTTTTCCCAACATCCTTTATTGAATACAGATTCTTTTCCCCAATGTATATTTTTTTCTGCTTTGTCAAAGATTAGATGACAATATGAGGTGGTTTTATATCTGGGTTCTCAGTCCTGTTACAAAAGTCTATATCTCTGTTCTTGTACCAGCACCATGCTGTTTGAGTTACTATAGCCTTGTAGTAAAGCCTAAAGTTTGGTAGACTGATGCCTCCCAATTTGTTCTTTTTGCTTAAGATTACTTTGGCTATACCAGGTGTTCTCTGGTTCCATACGAAGTGTAGAATTATTTTTTCTAGATATATAAAAAATGATGATGGTATTTTGATAGGGATTGCATTAATTCTGCAGATCACTTTAGGTAGTATGGACACTTTAACAATGTTGATTCTGCCAATCGATGAGCACGGTAGTGTTTTCCATCTGTTTACATCTTCTACAATGTTTTTTCTCAATGTTTCATAGTTTTCCCTGTATATGTCTCTCATCTCCTTCATTAAATATATTCCTAAATATTTAATTTTCTTTGATGCTATTATTAAAGGTTTTTCATCTTTGATTTCATTTTTGGCTTGACTGTTATTGGCATATATGAATGCCAGTGATATGTGTTCGTTAATTTTGTATCCTGAGACTTTACTGAATTCATTTATCAATTCCAGGAATCTCTCAGTTGAATCCTTGGGATTTTCTAGATATAAGATCATATGATCAGCAAAGAGTGAGAGTCTGACCTCTTCTGCCACTATTTGGGCACCCTTAATTCCCCTCTCCTGTCTGATTACTCTGGCAAGGACTTACAACACTATGTTGAATAGAAGTGGAGATAGTGGGCAACCTTGTCTGGTTTGGGAATGCTTTCAATTTTTCCCCATTCAGTATAATATTGGCTGTGGGTTTATCATATATGGCTTTAATAATTTTAAGGTATGTCCCATCTCTGTCTATTTTGTTAAGAGTTTTTACCATAATGTGCTGAATTTTGTCAAATGCTTTTTTTGCATCTATTGAGAGAATCATACAGTCTTTGTTCTTGCTTTTATTTATGTGGTGAATTGCATTTATAGAGTTGGGTACGTTGAACCAACCTTGCATCTCTGCTATAAAGCCCACCCGGTCATGATGAATTATTTTTTTGATGTGCTGTTGGATTCAGTTGCTAAGATTTTGTTGAGGATTTTTGCATCTATATTCATGAGGGATATCAGTCTGTAGTTTTCTTTTTTTATTGTGTTCTTTCCTGGCTTTGGTATCAAGGTGATATTGGCTTTGTAGAATGAGTTGGGGAGAATACCATCCTTCTCAATGTTGTGGAATAATTCTGCAGTATAGGTATGAGTTCTTCTTTGTAAGTTTGGTAAAATTCAGGCATGAAATCATCTGGGCCAGGACTTTTTTTGTCGGAAGATTTTTAATTACTGCTTCAATTTCTGTGCTTGATATTGGTCTGTTCAGGAATTCTACTTCTTTCTCATGGAGCCTAGGGAAGTTGTGTGTTTCTAAGAATTTGTCCATTTCCTCAACATTTTATAGTTTTTGGGCATGTAGAATTTTACAGTATTCACAGATAATGTTTGGTATTTCCGTGATGCCTGTAGTAACCTCTCCTTTTTCATTTCTAACTGAGTTTATTAGAGTCCTTTCCTTTCTAGTTCTTGTCAATCTAGCAAGAAGGCTGTCAATTTTGTTTATCTTTTTGAAAAATCAACTTTTGGTTTTATTAATCTTCTGTATAGTTATTTTATTCTTAATTTCATTTAGTTCTGCTCTGATCTTAGTTATTTCCTTTCTTCGCTAGGTTTATGATTAATTTGCTCTTTCTTTTCCAATTTCTTGAGATAGTTTATTAGTTTGTTGATTTGCGAGCTTTCCGTCCTTTGGATGTGAGCATTCAATGCTATTAGTTTTCCTCTCAGGAATGCTTTTGCTGTATCCTACAGATTTTGATAACTTGTGTCCCCATTATTATTTAATTTAAAGAATATTTTGATTTCTATCTGGATCTCCTCCTTGACCAAATAGTCATTGAGTAATAGATTGCTTAATTTCTATGGCTTTGTGAAGTGGTGAGTATTTTGATTGGAATTGATCTCTAATTTTATACCACTGTGGCCAGAGAAGACATATGACATAATTTTTATCTTTTTAAATTTGTCTTATTTGTGGCCTAGGACATGATTGATTTTAGAGAAAGTTTCATGAGATGATGAGAAGAATGTATATTAAGCTTTCTTTGGGTGAAATGTTCTGTGGATGTCTGTTAGACCCATTTGTTCTAGAGCTCTGCTTAAGTCCATTGTTTCTTTGCTTATTTTCCACTTGGAGGATCTGTCTGGTTTAGTCAGTGGGGTGTTGAAATCCCCAGCTACCATGGCATTACTGTTTATCATGCTATTTAGATCAAACAGGGTTTGCTTTATGTATCTGGGTGCTCCTGTATTGGGTGCATAAATATTAAGAATTGTTAAGTCTTCTTGTTGGATTTTTTCCTTTCACTATTATACAGTAATCATCTTTGTCTTTCTTTAACTTTGCTATTTTAAAGTTTATATTATCTAAGAATAGCTACCCCCACTTTCTTTTGGTTTCTGTTTGCCTGAAGTTTGTTTTCCAACACTTGACCTTGGGTCTGAAAGTGTCTTTGTGGGTTAGATGTGTTTCCTGGAAACAGCAGATACTTGGTTTGTAATTTTTTATCCAGTCAGCCAGTCTATGTCTCTTCAGTGGACAAGTCAAGCCATTCACATTTATTGAGAGAATTGATATTTGGGGTAGATTTCTGTTCATATTGTTGGATAAATTCTTATCGTTTTGCCTCTCTAGTCATTGTGGAATCCAGGTTATGGACTTTAACTATTGAATGATTTTACCTTGGTGGGTGTCTATTGCACTGTTCAGTGCATAATGCAGGTCTGAGTACTTCCTGCAGGGCAGGTTTTGTCTTTGCAAATTCCATCAGTGATTGCTTGTCTGGGAAAATTTTTATTTCTCTCTCATAGATGAAGCTTAGTTTTGAGAGGTAAAGAATCCTAGGCTGGCCATTATTCTGTTTTAGGAGAATGAGGATGGGTCTCCAGTTTCTTCTGGCTGTAAGGTTTCGGTTGAGAAGTGTGCAGTTAGTCTGATAGGTTTTCCTTTGTAGATTATTTGCTGTTTTGTCTTACTGCTCGAAGGATTTCCTCTTTTGTGTTTACTTTGGCCAGCCTAATAACTATGTGACATGGTGGTTGCCTTTACACATTGAGCCTCCCAGGAATTCTGTGTGCCTCTTGTACCTGGATATCTAGATTCTTGGCCAGGCCAGGCAAATTTTCCTCCAATATTCCAAGAAACACATTTTCCAGCCCTTGTGTATTTTCTTCTTCTGTCTTTGGGATGCTTATAATTCTTATACTTGGTTTCTTTACATAATCCCATATTTCTTGTATGTTTTGTTCTTGTCTCTTGCTTCTGTGTTCCTTTTCTTCATCTGATTTGTTTAGCACATAGGCATTATCTTCAAGCTCTGAGATTCTTTTCTTTGTGTGATCCATCCTATTCTTAAGGCTCTCCACTGTGTTTTGTAGTTCCTTGAATGCCTCTTTCATTTCCAGTATTTCTGTTTTGTTCTTTAGTAATATTTCAATTTCTTTAGAGAATTTTTCATTAGTTTCCTGTATTGTTCTTGTGGTTTCTTTGTGTTGGGTTTCTATTTTCTCTTCAGCTGAATTGAGTGTTCTTACAATCCATATTTGGAATTCTTCCTCTGTCATTTTAATCATTTCATTTAAGTTGGTATCCATTGTTGAGGATCTAATGATTTCTTTTGGGGATGACTTTTCTCTCTGATCTTTCATGTTTCCTGCATTCTTTCACTGATTCTTTCTCATCGGGCTACTTGGTCAAGAACTGGAGTTGCTGTCTCCAAGGTCCCAAGGGTCATTCCTTGACAGTGCTGGGGAGAGGTGTGCTGGTCCTGTATTGCCTTAGAGGTATTTTAGTAAGTTGGATTGCCTCTGTCCTGTTGTCTTCACCTTTTGCCAATGGAGATCAGTGAGTTTGGTCCCCCAGCTTAAGCTCCCAGGTGGTGGATTGCACTTGTGTGTATGACTCCACTGCCCTCTAATATCTTGAGATGGAAGGCACTGTGTTAAGCTATGGGGTTACCCTCTCTGTCATTGATTGTATTTTTCATGGAAGAGCCAGTTATTGAGGTAATCTGATGTCTCTGTTTTGGGCTTTTGTCCCCCAGATGGGGTATACGGATTCCCCAATGTTTGGGAAGGGTCTTGCTACTTTTGAGGATTACTTGGACCCTGTTCCCTTTCAAGGTGGGGGTAAGGACAAGATAGATCGCAGCTGGTGCCTGCAGGCCTGGGTGTGTGTGCTTCTGTGGTTGCTTGATGTGCTGCTTGGGGGAGCTGCTAATATGTTATTCAGGGCTCTTTCACCACACTTGGAAGGCTGCTCCTGATGGGAAGGGTCAATTGGTGCAATTGCTGAGGTCTCTGGCCAGGTTTTTCCTCCCTGTCTACAAACTCCAGTGCTGGCAGCCTCCCAGACACAGAGAGCAAACCATAGAGTTATGATCTTATTAGATGACCTAAGCTGGTCCAGTAGGCTGAATCGACAGGTTGCCAACTATTGTTCAGCAACAAAGCCCGGCAGATTCACGCCAGTTGCATAGAGATTGCATCTTTTCTTGCTTCTCCCACCTCCAAGGGTGGAGTCTGCCATGCCCAGCGCTAAAATCGCTGGGCTGGGGGAGGGGTGTTGCCTGAGACTGCCATGCGCCCCAGCATCTCTGGGCTGGGGATCCAACAGATGATAGCCACCCATCCCTGGAGAACTAGCATTAGGGGGAAGCACTCAAGATTTGTCCACTGATTTCAGCCCAGCTAGCTGAATCAGCAGGTTGCAGACTATTTTTCAGCACCAATGTCCCATGGATTCATGCCAGCTGCACAGAGAAAGTGGCTTTTCTCACTTGTTTCCATCTCCAAGGGCGGAGCCCACTGCGCCCAGTGCAAACGTCCTTGGGCGGGGGAAGCGGGTACTGCCTGAGACTGCAGAGCGCCACAGCATCTCTGGACTGTGGGCCCCCAAAATGGGAGCCGCCCACCCCTGGATGGGTAGTGCTGGGAGTGACCACTCAGGAATTGGCAGATGCTGGCTTGGCAGGCTGAATCAACAAGTCTCCAGCTGTCCCATCTGCATCACAGTCCCGCAGTCTCACCTCTGCCTAGCAAAGGGTCCTGCTCCTTCTGAGCCAGCTGAATTGTCAGTGGTTTCCAGGGGTGGAGCCTTCTTTTCAGTGTTCACTTCCTCTGTTCTGGTCCCGCTGACCATCAGAGGTGAGGTTCCCTTTTCTAAACTCCCTCCCATGGTTGCAGGAAGTAACCACTCAGATCAGTCCCTCTTTCCCTCCCAGTGCAGTCCCAGCACGGAGCATCAGGGAGTTCAAAATGTTTACCGCTATTGTCTCCTCTCCACAGAGCCTGTCATCTTGCGCCACGACCTTGCAACGACTTCAGGTGCGTCCTTGTCTGAGCAGGTATTGAGGTCAATGAAGGAGCCAGGCGTCCTCCTGTGGGTCAGATCACACCATGCTGGCTGGCTGGGTGGGCGTGGCCATCCTGCGCTCTATTCCCTATTGTGTATCTCGTACTCTCCGGTCTTTGCAATCGTATCTCCCATTCACCTTCTTCTCCTACGCTGCATGTCCCATGCTGTTTCTCTGCAGATTCACAATGCTGTTCTTTGCTGGGAGCGATCCACTCGTGGGTAGCCATCTGAGCCCTTTTCTGGGTCCAGAGAGCCAGGAGGTCGCCACTAATCTGCCATTATTTTTCTCGGTGTTCCATGCACTATTGCAAATGCCTTTGATTGATTATCTATTTTAACTCTCTGGACCCTATGAAGTTAGTGATTATTACCCACTTTAGAAACTAGAGGGCTGAGACTTGAAGAGGTTTAAATAACTTGTCCCAGGTTGTACACCTTAGAAAGAGGCATACTTCATTTAATGCATCTTTAAATGGGATTACTGTAAATTGTGATATTTTTGCGACAGTGACACTTCTATTTACTTACAAATGTCATGCTCATTTTTATATTGGAAATTTACACTAAGAATTAGTAAAAAAAAAAAAAA
>NW_012139080.1:1854220-1860601 GCF_000956105.1 Propithecus coquereli | reverse complement strand
AAAAAAAAAAATGATTCATGGGTTAGGAAGCTCTTTCCCAGAAATAAAATACAGCATGTCATTTTGGACCTGGGTGTAAATTCCTACTGTTTTATCCTTGACCTTTTTTATGCCATTTTCCTGCAGAACCCTTCCCTGCAGTTGTTTTCTCTTCTCACACCATACTGGTGTTTCTCATACTAAAGGGAGCTGTATATTTGGAAGGAAAGATCAAAGCACACGTTTCAACAAATGTTTTGGCACATGTTGAGACAATAGCACAGACACGGAAATCTGTACTGACCTCTAATTGACCTCCTTCTCTACCTTGGCAGGACCAGAGAGAGACCCTGGATGTCCTTCTCTCCATGCAACAGGGGCCACCTGCCTCCAGCTTCCTGCGCTTCCTGTCTCTAGGCATCACTTCTATCCCCTAGATTACAAGTCCTCAAACCTGGCTACACATTATAGCCATCTGGGGAGCTTTTAAAAGATGCTAATCCCTGAGCCCCATCCCAGATCTGTTTAATAAGAACACTGGGAGGAGGGCCTGGGATGGATGTTTTTAAAGACTCCTTAATTATTTCTACTGTGCATCTAGGTTTAAGGGCTACAGCCCTGGATCAAGCCAAATACCCACAAATAATCCTAGATTCCTTCTCTTTCCTGATCCTGGTCCCAAATATCCATTCAGTTGACTAAAATGGGCAAATCTACCTTCTAAATTTGTCTACTTTTCACCTTCACATCATCTTAGAATTTTCCTTGCCTGGTAAAGGGGAACAGAATATGCCACCTCGAAATATGCCACTTTGGTATAAAGATTAATGTAACCTGAAGAATTTGATATTCAACAGATATAGGGAAAAAAGCCTGCTTAGAGCTTCCTTTATCTGACTCAAAAGCAGCAACTTCTGTGAAATAAGATCACCACAAATCACTTTTCAGGATGGATATACTCCCAGGATGGATAGAATCCCTTTTTCAGGGAGGCCCTGGCCCGGAAGGAGACCGAAAGATCACTCAAACCTATATAGACAAATATTACCACAAACTTTCTTATCTATTGTTTGTTCTCCTAAAAACCCATTTATCTTTTCAAAAAGGCATATTTTTTGGGTAAGTGACTTGCTCGTTCTCCTCCTCACCTATTAAGATGGTATATAAGCCCGAAATTCTAACCTCCCTTTTGAGCTACTCATACTAAGCTCTCCTGCATAAATAAGGGTTACACACGTAAATAACCCCCAGGGTTCCCCCGTCCTTTAATGTGCTTTATGTGGGTTTAATTTGCAGAGTCCCAGGCACTGAACTTAAGAGAGGGAGGAGACCTCCCAGTAGTTTTCTTTTTTTTCCGATATCTTTTTTCCCATGACATTGCATGAGTCTCACTTCCATAGGGCGATCTTTCTGAAATGTGAATATAATCATGCTACCCACCCTCTTTCTTAAAATTCTTCAATGATTCATCAGGACTTTAGGGCAAAGTCATGCAAACTTTTTATTTTCAGACTGCTACCTGCCTTTCTAGTTTCACGTTTCGTCACCCTTCTCCCAACTCTCGTACAGCCCTTCTCGTGCGTTTATGTCTTTGCTTTCTTTCTCAATCTCTGTGCTCAGCTCTGAATCTGGAAACTGCAGTCCCTCCTCAGGCTGAGAATAAGGTCCTTCTCCCTGCATGTGCTCACTGTTCCCATTATATCCTGTGCCTAACTCCATTATGCCACCTACCATACTGAGTTGACACCAAGTCTCATACTGAGTAGGGACTGTGGATCTTGCTCATGTCTATACCTGTAGTGTCTAATACTGTGCCAGGCACTTAGCCAATGTTTCATAAATCAATGTTCAATGCATGGAGAAAGCAATAAGTGAATGAAAACATTAAATGGTAGCATGTTACCGCTTGCATCATTTTCATCGAGGCCTCCTCCAACCATTGCGTGATTAACAGAAAATATGTTGTTAGAGAAATGACAGCATCTAGATATCAAGAGTCTCCTTAGTATAACTTTGGGGAGCATATTAATAATGGTGCTTACTTGAGCAAAGTTAAATTTTATACATAGACAATATACCATTCTGTAAGACTCTCAAAGGGAAGAGAGGGGGAGAGAGTGGGTTTTATGGTCTCTGGGATAAAATTTTCTACTGTAAAAAACAAATAGCTATTTGATAGAAGAGAGGCACTTACAGCCAACCCTGGCATGAATGAATCTTGGGGTGACAATGGCTTCATTCCCAGACCTTAGTCCTGTTCTGGGTGGATGTTGCTCCAGGAAGCTGGCTTTGCCATGGCCTGAATTTTGATGGTGTATAACACCACAGGTTGGCATATGGACAACCTCTGTAATTCCTTTTTAGTGTAAAGGTTGCTTTGAATTACTTGACATATTATACTCAGTAAATAACAAGAATGTTGCCTAGGTCCTTTCCTTCAGGGAGAAACATGTACAAATGGTTTGTCTTTTTTGTCATCTTCTGCCTCTGCAACCTGAAAATGAACTCCATGTATTCCTTTCCCCTCATTGACACAGCAGAAACTCCACCTTAACACAGTGTAGGATTATATAGATTGCACTTCTAGAAAACACAGAGTACTTTAATAATAGGAACAGTGTTTACTCTAGCATTTGACAACAAGAATCCTGGCTCAAGTTCTTTTTAGTAGGGAGATTTACTTCCTTTTTAAAATAGGCGATTCTAGAATTGTCTGGATGACTTAGGTGTCAATATTTGATAGAAAGTGTTGCTCAGTGTAGGAAGTATTATTTAAAAAATACTGGAATCATTCTCCCTAGATATTTTTTAAAGGAAATATTTTTTTGGTTTATGTGCACTCTTCTTAGGGAAAAAGTTAACCTCCATAACCTCATATAATCACTTGTCATCTTAGGAAAAAAAAAAAAATATATATATATATATATTTGTATATGGTTACTCTGTGTGTCTCCCAAATGCTGGACCTGCCCTTTTCTCTTCCTAGGATATGCTCTATAAAAATAATAGAAACATAGAATTGGAAGGGAAATACTAAATGAAATCTTTGAGGCTAATCATTCCCTCATTCAGAACCATTTTCTCAGCAGCTAGGGCAGGGGCTCAGCTGCCTCACCATAAATCCTCTCAGTGATGCGGCGCTCACTGCTTAGGACTCTCCACGTTTCATTGTCACTCAGCTTTAACTGTTAGAAAATTCTTTCTTGCACTAGGCAACAGTGGGAAAATATAAATATTCAGCCTATTTTTTAATTGCTGTGACCATTTAGTTGGATCAGAACCTGGGGTGACAAGAATGGAAAAACAAGCACCACATGTACTCACCATCAAATTGGTATTAACTGATCAACACATAAGTGCACATATAAGAATAACATCTATTGGATGTTGGGCAGGGGGGAGGGGGGAGGAGGGGACGGGTATATGCATACACAAAGAGTGCGATGCGCACCATCCGAGGGATGGACACGCTTGAAGCTCAGACTTGGTGGGGGAGGGGGGACAAGGGCAACATATGTAACTTAAACATCTGTACCCCCATAATATGTTGAAAGAAAAAAAAGAACCTAGGGTGAATGTATAGTTACCCCAGAAACTCCATGGAGTGGGGAAGGGAGTCTTACAGAGGTAAGTCTGTACATGAAGGAATTAAACAGCTTTCTTCTCTCTCTAAGGCCAAGGAAGAACTTTGGCTGGACCCCAAAGTGTGGAAACAATGAGGGAATGTGCCGTGACAGGAGGTGAGGTGCCCCTGCCCACGTGGAAGCAGGTTGGGAGAGAGACAAGAAACCATCCTAGTCATAGACCCCATAGTGGGTGTGAGGCTGGCCAGGTGATTTTAATTTGTTTATTTATACAGTATTTTTCTTCCATTGTTGGGACTGCAGAATTAGGTGAGGGCTTATGTCCATCAGTGAGGAAAAGGTCCACGAGGGTAAGAATGTTGTCCTCTCTCTTGGCAGCAGTGCCCTCAAAGGTTTCTTGCAGCCCCATAGTTTGGAATTCCATTGGCCCTTTAAGTATTTGAAAACTTATTCACGCACCTCCCTGTCCCCCCTCTGTCCAGCTCCTTGGATGAGGGCAAACCCAACTCTGTTTCTTCACTAGTATTTCCCAGGCTGTGATTTGAGGTTCTTCGCAGCCCAGTTCACTGATGCCTGGAGCTCAGGAGATAGTCCATGTCCCATATAAAAAGTATCTAGAATGGAACTCATTTATCTTCCAAAAAACAGAAGCAGAAAAAGTCAATATAAAGGACAGTGACAATGAAATTATGATGTTAACCCTACCTGTGTCAGGGATACTTCAGTGTCCCTGGTTACCTACTTGATTTCCGCTAGTGGTCACCCTGGGATTCTAGGTGCTGCTACAGGTAACCTGGGCAGTGATGCTGGTAGGACAATTTTTGATGGGGCATGAAGGTTGAAGCTTGAATACTGTAGTCTAAGACAAAAGCTCTATTTTTTCCTACTTCATAATATCAGTGAAGTATTGGCAGCTTCTGAGCTTTTTTATACCAAATAATTCTTGGTTTAAGAAGTCTTTTCCTGGGGGAGGAGCCAAGATGGCGGATGAGAAAAACCGCCAGTCAGAGTGTCTCTGCAAAAATGATGAATTTTAGAAGAAAGAGAAAAAAATAAGCTATCAGAGAAACATAGATCGGGTGTGGATCGGAAAGAAGGGTGCCTGAAACTATAGGAGACTCCACGGGAAGACATTGCGGAGGAGAACTGGAAGGAGAAAGGTCCCCAGAGGCTTGGAGACCAGCCACAAGGGTAGGTGGAGCGGTTAACTTCCCCCTCCCTTGCATCTCGGACTGCGGGTGGCTCCTGAGCGGTTGGAGAGACCTGCCCACACCAGCCCACAGACGGCTGCCGCCAGTGAGCAGTAGCCTCTTGCGGACTCAGAGCCTGGCTCCCAGCCCCCTCAGGGCACCGTCCCGGGCGCAGACACGAGCCTAGCGGCAGACGCCATAGTGCTCCGTTCTCTCCTTCCCCCTCCCTACCCATGGGTACCCAGAGAGACAATTTAGCAATCACACGGAGGCATCTCCAAGGAATAGGACCTTTCATTTTGGGGCACTACAGCAGACTGAGGGGTACTCAGACTGCGAGTTCCCTACCCGCCAGCCCTCCCAGGTGCTACTTGCCTGGGGATTCCAGGAGAGTGGGGCAAATCCCGAGGTGGAGTGAAATCGATCCAGCTTGGGCATCCTGTAGGTGATTCAAGGCCAGAACCCCTCCCCCTGGCAGGGTCAGGGATTGATCTCCAGGGTCCAGGAGACAGGCCTGCAGACCAGACCCCGTACACCCAGGTCAGGATCACACTGCCCTGGGGCACAGAAGAGAGATCTGTGAAAGAGCCTACTGAGGAGTGTGTGCCTTCAGGGGCAGATCAGCGTGCGGGAGCAGCAACCCTCCTCCCAAAAGAGGGCTGTGCACCCAGCTCAGGCTATGATCCTGGGTGGGGAATCTCCCAGCCATGTCACAGCCAGGAGAGATCCATCAGTCTGAGCTTCCGCTTGCTGGCAGAGGCCTGGGAGAGGACACAGAGAGGGGGAGATTGGAAGGGAGCGAGACCTGCTCCACAGTACGGGTCTCAGACAGCCCCACCCCCCAAACCCAGACTTTCAGTTGAATGGAGCCATTTCAGCCCCTCCCGGCACCTTTGCACAGATACAAAGAGTAGACCTTTGACCCTGCTAACAGCAGTTGTGGAGCCTGAGGGCAGGCTTACCCAACCCAGCCCCACCCACCTCACTCCCAGTCCTGCCCCCACTGAGGTGGAGAATAAGGACACACCTGGAAATCCAGGGGCCCCACCCACCACCTGAGGCACAACAGGGCCTCTCTAGAGGAATAAGAGCTAGCTACAGGACTCAAAAATAGCACTGGAGCTCGCTCCTTCCTGCAAGTGCCACCTACTGACAGGGAGGTCATCCTGCATGCCCTTTTACTGCATCTACTAATTCATCATAAAGGGTGTGGTCGAATCTCACCCACAAACACCACCTACTGGCCTGGAGACTAAACAGGGCATGTCATTATCCAAACAAAAATCTAAAGGCAAGAAGGAACAACTGATCCAGATGGGAAGGAACCAGTGAAAGAACTCTGGAAGTATGAACACTCAAACGGAAAGCACACCCCCAAAGAAGAATAACAGCTCCCCAGCAATGGACATTAACCAAACTCAGAACACTGAAATGACACAAGAAGAATTTCAAACATGGAGTGTAAGAAAACTGAATGATATGCAAGAAAAAATGGATAACCAACAGAAAGAAATCACAAAAAAAATCCAGGACTTGGAAAAAAATTCACTACAGATATTGAAATATTAAAGAAAAATCAAACTGATCTCCAGGAAATAAAGGACTTATACAGGGAACTACAAAACACC
>NW_012139080.1:1851564-1851933 GCF_000956105.1 Propithecus coquereli | reverse complement strand
AAATCCCTAATAAGCTCCATCAGGAACAAAAAAGGAGAAGTTGCAACTAATGCCGTGAAGACTCAAGATATAATTTATGAATATCACAAAAACCTTTATGCACACAAACTGGAAAACGTGGAGGAATTGGACAAATTTTTAGAAACACACAGCCTCCCTAGGCTTAACCAGGAAGAAATAGAATTCTTGAACAGACCAATATCAAGGACTGAAATGGAAACAGCAATAAAAAACATTCCAAAAAAGAAAAGTCCCGGACCAGATGGTTCCATGGCCGAATTTTACCACACCTACAAAGAAGAACTGGTGCCTATCCTGCAGAAATTATTCCACAGCATCGAGAAGGATGGATTCCTCCCCAACACATTT
>NW_012139080.1:1845180-1848529 GCF_000956105.1 Propithecus coquereli | reverse complement strand
AAATTCTTAGAATACTTAAAAAAAAGAAAGAATTCTTTTCCCTTAATCTGTGTAATTACATTGCTCTATACATTACAAAACAAAAACAACTCCCTGAGTACACAAAAGTCATTTCCAGGCCTGTTGATCACATAGTTGAAATAATCTATCTTTGCTAAATCACAAAACCATTGTGTTTTCCTCAGAAAAGCTGCTAGAGTTTTATTTTGGCATCTGGGCATCTAGTGGCTGATCTGAAAAATGCATCTAGAGGATTTCAAAGGAAAACGAATGAATGCTTCAACCTGGAGGAAATTTCTCAAATGTGTTGTGAAAGAGGGACCAATAAAGGACAGTTTCTCTTGTTAAAAACCAAAGGGAATTGGGACACACAATCAGCGAGGCCAGGCTTTACAGCTGCATTTATAAGACAAACCTGAACAAGCTTAGAGTATGCACTGGCCATGTGGGGTGATGCACTGACTTGTCCATACTCCGTGAAGCAGAGCAAACACTCTGGCAAACACACAGGCTTGTCACCTCTGCTCCCAAACAGAATTGATGTCACAGGTGGAAAAGCTGTTTGAAAATTTTAACCCCAGTGGGCTGATTGCCTTATCCATAATGCTACACCTCTTCCAATGGCTGCAGCCTAGGCTTGGTTCTGGAAAAGCAAGAAATACATCAACAGGTTGCCCGGCGAAGGCTGAAGAGATCCTGGACTAACCAGGACCACTTGTTCATCACTGTTGACCTTAAGTCAGCAGCACAATTTTTCCTAAGCCAAAAAGCAAAGAAACATAACAGGCACAGTTCAGAGTGCTCGCGGTTGGGCGTTAGATTATAAAGGTTACATTCATTTCGGGTTTCTGTCCTCTGGGCTGTGACAACATTCAAAAAAGGGTTCTTTCTCGTTTTTCCTTCTGGCAGTAAACATGGCAGCATCCTAAATAATGCCAGGTAGACCTGGAAAATTTGGTGTTTTATGTGACCTGATGACACTCTAGATGAAAAGTAAAGGAAAGAGAGAGGTGTTTGGTAACTATTTTTTCTTCCTTTGTCCAGTCTTAAAATAGGAAATGTTCACAATTCTTAAACATTTCCCCTAATATGGTATTGTTCTTTTTGACACATTAACTTTCTATCTGTCTCCCAAAAGGCCGGAGCAGCAGGCACTACAGTGCCAGACACTGCCGGCCCCTACCCCAAATGTGTGAAGACGAATGGACACAGGCTATGGAGGTCACACGTTTCTGGATTTGCTTTGCTTGCAGTCACTCTGCAGAGTCGCTGATGAAGCTCGTGAGAAATAATTTCTTGGGTGATTCTAAGAGAAATTTCAGTGTGATGTTGACTTCATCAGAATATGCCAATTTGGGGGTAAACATGAATTACTAAGTAATTTACAAAAACATTTTGCACACTTACCATGTGGCAAACAATGATTGCAGTGTTGGATAAAAGGTTGGAAGCTAATGGAATTGTTTAAGGAAAAGGTAAAAATTCAGGAAATAGGCCTTCCATTGGGAGTAATGGAATGAATTTAAAAAATTAACATTGTTTTATATGTGGTAAAATAGAAATGTTTGACTTCTTTTGATGTGGACATACAATGGTTTTATAATTTTTTTGTTTGTGGCATTTAGGCGTAGTCTAAAGAGAGGATACCTTATCCAGGATGTAATGTAAACATTCTTTCCAGGGCATTAAAATCAGGTAGTTCCTTTTTGTATTGTTTTTAAAGACTGTGAGTCTTTCCAATCCTGGAGAACGTGGAATCAGCTTTTTCCACGACTACTATGTTGCTTTAATTTTATTTTTTATGTTATCTTTCAGGAAAACTGACTTTTTGTATTTGTGCTCAGTTTTATGAATTTTAAACACCACTGCAATGAGGACACAGAAAAGTTTCATCAACTCCACAGCTAATTTTTCTCTGATTTGTTTGAAGAAGCTCTGCAAGGGAACACTGTTTGATCCTCAGTAATTAACCTCACCAAACACTTAGTTTTCATGTGAGAGCGAACTTCACTTTATGAGCACCTAGGCCACGAGTCCATTGATTGTTTGACCTTATGGGAGTGAGACTTTCGTACTTCCATCTATACCAAGGACCTAAAGCTGGTAGAGTAGAGAATAGTGCTAAAATAAAAATATATGTTACTAGAAAACTAGATTATTCCAATAAAAGATTTCTAAAATTCCTATCAATAAACATTATTAATATTTTGGTATAATACTTTTTATATAATATACCATATGTATATGGATATGTTATCACTAAACATAAAACAGTTATCACTGTATCAATAAAAGATTAGAAAGAGGAAGTTTTTGCCAACTTGAATATTTCAGGTATACAATAGATTCAATGCCTAATGGCAATATTTAATTTATAATTTAGTTAAAGACACATTTTTAAACTCATGTAAAATAATAGTATGAGAATACTAATTGAGAAATATTTCTTTTTTTTTTCACATTTCATAAAATGTTTCAACTGAATAGTCATTGGAGTCTTCATTTCTAGATCCACTTTTTGTGTTACCTAATACAATTTCTGGAGCACATTATCTTGCTTTCTAAGTAGTTTTGGACACATGACTTTTTGAAGCTCTGTTAAATATCATTGAAAAATTTATCTCAACTACATGTATCCACTCAAGTAACATTGAGGTAGCTATTTTGTCTCCAATTTTACTATAGGTGTATATTTGTAAATTGCACAATATAATTATTTGATTCCATTTTTTTCAATTCATATTTTAAAATAAAAGGCCTGTGCTATTAGTATACAGTAGGTAGATTTTAAAAATGGCTACACAGTTTTCCCATCCCTGAATTTATGCATGATTTCAATGGAATTTTGTAGCTTTTCCTTGAAGAGGTAGAGTCTATTTCTCCATCCTTTAGATCTGTGACTTATTTTGGCCAATGTGTCATTAGGAAACATGACACAAGCAGAGGCTTAAATTGGGAATTGCTTTATCACTATTCTTGGATACCTTAATCACTGCTCTTGGAGCCCTGCAACTACCACCATGTTAACAAGCCTTAGCTACCTTACTGAGTGAGGAGTGACACAGGCTCAGTTGCTGCCATTGACCCAGCTGACAGCCTACCGATGGCCACATGTGTGCCTGAAAGCACCCCCATTAGTTGACCACAGCACATGAATAAGCCCAGCTGAACCCACATGGAGCAGAGATAAATCATCCCGTCTAAGCTCAGCCTAAATTATTACTCCACAGAATCTTGAATAAATAAAATCGTTCTTGTTTCAAGCCACTAAGATTTGTAGCTGTTTGTTACACAGCAAAAGCTAACTGATAGATTTAGCAACTTCAGACATTGTTTAATTGACTTCCTT
>NW_012139080.1:1835231-1844840 GCF_000956105.1 Propithecus coquereli | reverse complement strand
GATAGTAATAAAAGCAGCATGGTACTGGAATGAAAACACACATATACACCAATGAAACAGAATAGAGAGCCCAGAAATAAATCCATACATTTACAGTCAACTGATCTTCAACAAAGTTGTCAAGAACACACAATGGAGAAAGGCAGTTTCTTCAATAAACGGTGCTGGGAAAACTGAATATCCACCTGCCAAAGAATAAAGTTGAAACCTTATCTCACACTACATACAAACATCAACTCTAAATGGATTAAAGATATATATGTAAAACCTGACACTGTAAAACTACTACAAGAAAATATAAGGGAAAGATTGCTTCATGACATGGTCTGAGCAATAACTTTTTTTTTGCTATGATCTCAAAATCATGGACAACAAAAACAAAAAGGGACAAATGGATTGCAAACAATAAAGTTTCTGCACAGCAATGCAAACAATCAACAGAGTGAAGAGAAAACCTACAGAATGGGGGAAAATATTTCCAAACCATGAATCCAATAAGGGGTTAATAGCCAAAATAAATAAGGAACTCAAACAACACAATAGCAAGGAAACATATAACCCAATTAAAAAATGGGCAAAGGACATGAATAGACATTTCTCAATAAAAAGACACAATGACCAACATATATATGAAACAATGTTTAAAATCATTAATCATCAGAGAAATGCAAATTAAAATCACAGTGCAGTATCCCTCACACCTGTTAGAACGGCTGCTATTAAAAAGATGGAAGAGTTGGCATGTTGGCAAGGATGTAGACAAACAGAAACCTTTGTACGCTGTTGGTGGGAATGTAAATTAGTACAGCCATTGTGGAAAACAGAAATGGAGATTCCTTAAAAAATTAAAAATCGATCTGCCATGTGATCTGGCAAACTTACTTCTGGGTTTATAGTCAAGAAATATGATTTAGTATGTCAAAGAGACATCTATACTCCCATGTTGATTGCAGCATTATTCACAATAGCCAAGATAAGGAATAAACCTAAGCGTCCATCAATGTATGAATGGATAATGAAAATGTGGTACATATAACAGAATACTATTCAGTCTTAAAAAAGAAGAAAATTCTTTCATTTGCGACATCAATGAACCTGGAGGATATTATGCTAAGTGAATAAGCCAGGCACAGAAAGACCAAATACTGGATGATCTCACTTATATGTGGAATCTATAAAAGTTGAACTTACAGAAGCAGGGAGTAGAATGGTGGTTGCCAGGGGCTGAGTGGTTGGTCAAAGGGTACAAGTTTCAGTTAGGATGAATTAGTTCTCAGGATCTATTGTACAACATAATCAATAACAATATATTATATTCCTAAAAATTGTTGAGAGAGTAGATCTTAAATGTTTTTGCCACAAAAAAACAAGTATGTGAGGTGATGGAAGTGCTAATTAGCTTGATTTAATAATTTCACATTGTATATATATATCAAGACATCACACTGTACCCCCTAAATATATACAATTTTTATCAATATTTGTCTATTATATCTTAATAAAGCTCAAAAAATAATGACTAAAAAATCAGATAAATTATTTTGGTTTTATTATTTTCTTGGAGCCTTCTTTCTGGAGCACCTTGTCCTCTTGCTTTCATCTGGTCTGGTTGCTGTCCAATCTGGCAACAGAGCTGACACTTGGCTGCTCTTCAATGTTGGATGTTCTGATTCTTGGGTTCTTATGTCTTTCTCTGGTTATCTCAACCGAGTACTTTCTGGGTGACCTTGTACAAGTCTCACCTTATTTTTCTGATTCTTGGTTTCTTCACCAGTAAAGTGAAAACAATGCCTGCCATGCTTTGTCTCATCAAATTTCTTTATGAAAGGCAATGAGATCAGGTCTGTGGTTGCACTTTTTAACTTGTAAAGTTCAATAAAAATAATAATTTTATGAGAGAGAAGTAGAAGCCTAGATCAGGGATGAAAAGCTATTGTACTGGATCCAAGTGTGATCTTCAGCTTGGAATCTCTTTGAAGCCCAAGTCAGATTTCCAGGTGAGGGGCAGTGAAGCGGAATGCTGAAGAACTAAACTGAATCTGGAGATCTCAGTCTTACTCTGGGATCCACCACTGATTTAGCTGTGTGACTTCAGATGAGCCATTTCTCCTCTCTCAGGTTAGATTTGCTCATTTATAGGACGAGGCTTTGAAGAGGGGCAGGTGGGTGGGCTGGGGTTAGGGAGCTCCATATATCTTCCAGTATTAAAATTCTATGGTTCAGCCACCTCTAATTCAGAAGGAGGCAATTTGCATTTCAGACTTGAATAATAGAGATTTTTACCATGGTGGAAAGATGGTTAAATGAATCCGTGACAACAAAGTCAAATAACACTCAGTAATGGAACTCTCTGATTTAATTTTGCTCCCCTAAGTCCTAGGTAAGGCTGGCTGTCCCGAACATGATGGCAGACCTGCTTTGTCACTCTGTGCCTCGCTGCCTCTTGGATGTGATGTCCAGACACGTTGGCCTCTAGACAGTAGCTTCCTCAGTGCCGGCGTTCGGGGCCACCTGCGGCATCTCTGCCCACCTCATCCCTCCACTGCACTCACTAGAGCAGAGAAGATTAACTTTCTGAAAATGAAAAGGACAGACAGAAGATGAGCTGCTTATCAAATATGCACATTTCAGATGGAACTTCACACTCAGTAGAAAGATGTTAGATTGCTGTTAGCTCTCTGGAGCGCTCCTGACAATGTGTTATCGGGTCATGTTTGCATGACAGAGGCAGCCCAAGCAGGAAACATTAAGTCATATGACTTCTAAGACGGAATCAATCAAGTGAGCAGTACAGCTCCTGAAAACTAATTTCACCTTCATAAGGTCTGGTTATCTGTGCAGCAGACATGAGGTTTGTCAGCCCCATTTCAGTCTGACCAGGTTCCGCGCTGCATCAAGAATTTTAATGAACCGACACTGTAATATGTATGAAAGATGACACTGAGATGAATTCATGAAAAGCCAAGTCCCCATGAAATATGAACAATTACTTGCAGGCTCCTTCGCCTACTTAGCTCATTTGAAACATCCATTTCAAAGGCCTTTGTCTTTCTGTGATTCATTTGCAAGTTTGTGCACAGATTTTCATTGTATTTAACCAGTTTAAAAACCAAAGAGGCTACTTACAATCAAACAGTTCAGTGAGCTCTGGTTTGATGGGGGCAGAGCCAAGGCTAGCCAGAGCTTAAATCTTCATTTAGCTATAGATGCACAGATTTCCTTGTGTGGGGAGGAAAAGACTTGAAAAGACTGGATGCTGATGTCGACTCAGTCTTTGGCATTCAGTGTGACTCAACGCAAGCTGCTAATTTTTTTGTCCTGATGACGTCATCCTCTCTCTGGTGGTAATAACCTTTATTAGTTTTCATCTTCAGAACAACATTACCAGTGTTAGCCTTCTTTTGAAAAGTTTCAAAAATTTTCAGCTGATAACATGTTGAAATCACAAATAGCTTTTTCCAGATCTTACCCTTTTTGTACGTGGCACCCCAATCCATTCTCCAGATCCTGTACATACCTTTTTATGAACTCCATCTGTGGTATGGACATGCATTTTATATACTGATCTAGATAGCTTAAGCTGTTTCGTATACCATTAACCACAATTCATATCTTGCTCTCAGAGGTTATGGGCCTTAAGTTACCATCCTGATTCAGCCCCATTTTCAGTTCAAGCTCCTTCTTGCTTAGCAGACATTGCTTCCCCCCATACAGAGACACTACCCTGGTTCAAGGGCAAGAAAAGTCCCCTTCATCCATATATTTTTTCTATTAATATTTCTTTATCTTACATACAAAATATTTCAAATGTACAGACAATATAGAGAATAATTTAAAGAACATTCATGTACCTGCTACCCATCCGACTTCAACAAATTTTGTTATTTTGTCTCATTTGTCACAGATCTTTTCTTTAAACAAACAAAAATGTCCATGACACGTGCAGAAGAGCTCAGTGTGTGCACCCATCTATTCTTTTCTTCCTGCATGAAAGCAATTATTATCATGAACCTGGCAAATAAAAGCCCCATGCATGCTATAGTACAATTAAAATGCATATGTGCTTCCTTAAACAATATGCAGTACTGTTTTTATGTTACATAAGTGGTACATTGCTGAATATATACTTTTGTGACTCAATTTTTTTTACTACTATATTTATGATAATCTGTGTTGTTACGTAAAACTTTATTTCATTCATTTTTTTGTTGCATCTATAATATGCACATACTATAATTATTTAATCAATTTCTTTTTTGAAGGGAATTAAGGTTGTTATTTCAAATACTCAATTAGAGACAAAGTTGCAGTGAATATTTTTCAACATATGTGGATGAGTGCCTCAGCGGGGGTGTAACTGACTAGAAGTGGGAGAGCTGGGTTCAGTGGCAGGTATGCCTTCCACCTCAATTAGATTATTGTCTAACATAATTGCATTTTGTAGACCTTGTGGAGTAAATGAGAAGTCTGTTTCCCCTTGCTTACAGGTAGTGAGTATTTATTCAATCATTTAATGCATGTTTATTGAGGGGTTCCCATAACCAGGTACTATCTAGGTGCTGAAGATGCAGCAAGGAAAAAATCAAAGATTCCTGCCTTTGTGGAGTGGTTTTATCGCATTTTTAAATTTTTGTCATTCACATGTGTAACGTGGTAGTTCTTAGTTGTTTTAATTTGTATGTCTCAGATTGTGAGATTAAATAACTTTTCATATTTTTTTAGTCCATTCTGTGAATTGCTTATTTGTAGTATTGACCATTTTCAAATATTGGTAGTGATTTTCTTATTGATATGTAAGTTTTACTTCTTCTGTATTCTAAATCTTCATCAGTTGTATACCTTGCAAATATTTGCCTCAGTCAATAACTAAACTGAAAATTTGTTTATGTTGCCATTATTGGAAAAATAATTTAATACTCATTTAGTTGATTTTATCAGCTTATTCTTTAAGGTTTATGCTTTTTGTGTTTAAGAAAATTCTTCAAAGGAACAGTTTTTGGTATGTGAATTCTTTGTTTTTATGCATTCTATTTTTATTAATCTCTGCTCTTATTTAATATTTTTCATTCTTTCTGTGTTATGTAGGTTAGTTTTTAAATTCAAAATTTTAATTTATTGAATTGAGTAATCAGCTCATTTATTTTGTCTAATTTTTCAAATAAATATATTTATCTGTAAAGTTTTCCATCTAAGTTCTATTTCAGTTTCATCCTATAAGCTTTGATTATTATGTATAACTATTTATGAATTTTCATTGCAATTTCCTCATTAATGTATGAGTCATTTAGGAATGCTTTTACTTCTAAAACATAAAGTGTATTTTCAACTGCCTTGTTTAATATTATTTAAATTGCCTTGTGACTAAGGACCATTTTCTCTATGACATTCATTCTATGAAATTTATTAAAACTTTCGTCACCTTGTATATACTAATTTTTTCCAATGCTGCATGTATATATGAAAATAATATATTTTTAATTTTTATTTCTCCTTAATAATTCTCAGTCTTCATATATCTTAAAATATCTTTATTGAGTCCTCATTCAAAAATAAAACTGCACCTGAGTACAAAATTCTAAGCTGCCATTTTTTTTTTCTCCTCTACACTTAGAAGAAATTATTCCATTGATTTCCAACATCTGTTACTACTGTTACGTTGCTGTTAGTTTGTCGATCCTTCATAAAAAAAATGCACTTTTTTTCCAGTAGCCTTTAAAATTTTCTCTTTATTCTTCATGCTTATGATACAATATATCTAGGATATTTATTCAATTTTTTTTTACTCTCAGAGTGTACTATTAATCTGAAAACACTTTTTGTTCAAATTAGATAATCCCTAATTTTTATCTTTTTAATATGGCTTCTTGGTCATTTTCTTTGTATCCTTTTGCTAGAATATTTCTTTTGCTAGCTGTATGCTTGAGTCTCTCAATTTCTCCTCCATTTTGTTTCTTTCACACATTAAACTTTTTTTTGTTAGCTTTTCCTCATTAGTTTTATTATTATTTTTGTCTGTTCATTTTTTAATGTTTTCCTCTATTATTTTGAACATATTAAGCATAGTTAGTTTAAGATCTTGCCTGCTAATCTGAACTATTTTTGGTTTTGATTATCAGTACTCTGGATTATCTGCTGGTCTACTTTCATTTTTTCTCTTGGTTATTAGTCATTTGGTCATGTATTTTTGTATGTCTAGTAATTTTTTATTTTATTGTAAGCATTGTATATAAGAAAAACAGAGAATCTATACAATGTCTTTCACCAGAGAAGATTTGTGTCTCCTCTGTTAGGTAAGGATAGTTCAGGCTGATCACCTCAATTCAGCGAGGGATTAAGCTGGGTCTGGAATGGGTTTCAGTTTTGGTAAGACTCAGTATACCTCTTTTTCTCCCCATTCCTAGTTCATGGCTCTCCAGGGCTTTTAACTGAAAGCATGATTGGTCTTTGTCTCCTAGACAGTTGAGGAGGGGAAGGATAGGAAGATTACAATCTGCCTTCCAGAGGTTTTTCAGTTTAGTGCTTTCATCTCCTGCCCCACAACACTTTACAAGGAGAAACCAGCCATATGTGATGTCCCTGAAGTCTTTCATTTCGTTACTTCAAACCTTCATGAATACCAATCTCTGTGCTGGTTTTTCTGTCTCCCAGCAATAGACTTCTGATGTGGACTAAACTTGAGTTCTGAGAAACTCCTATAATCCCTTTGCAGTGTTCTTTTTCTCCAATTACAAATACTTTTTATCATTATGAAACAATTGTTGATACTTTTTAAGAGCTTAGCAGGTGTTGTGCTCCATGCTAAACTCTATTTAATCACTTAATCCTCATTTAATCATTACAACTCTAGTGAGAATTAAGTATTATTATTCCCACTCTATATTTGAGGAGAAATGAGTTAAATAATTTTCCAAAGTCTCAGCTAGTAATGTGTAGAGCAAGGATTTGAAATGAAGAATATCTTATTCCCAAACACATTCTGTTAACCACTATATTATATTGTTTTTGTATATCCAGTGCTTGTTTTTAAAAGAAGTACTATTAAATCCTTGACTCTTATTCCATGTTTTATCATTTTATTTCAAGTGTTTCTTGGAAGAATTGCTTACATTTACTATTTACAATTGCCTCACTCCTCACGACATTACTTCTATGCATGTCACTCTATTGAAATAGTCTCAGAAAGGCTCACTGTTAGCCTCTTTTTTGTTTTGTATTATATGTTTTTTAAAATGTTAATTGAAATATAATGCACTAAAGGGAACAAAAGAAACATAAACATTCAACTTAATGAATGATTGCAAAGTAAATACCCCTGTAAACATCACTGCAATGAAGAAATAGAATATTTTCACCTCCTGAGAGGCTCTCCTCTTGCTCCTTTCCAAACTCTATCTCTTCCTTCCTCCCTATAGTTTACCACTGTTATAATTCTTAATGCAATAGATTAGTTTTGCCTGCTTTTAAATTTCATATTAAATGGAATCAAATTCTATGTATTTTTTATTGTTTGACATTTTTTTTTAACAATTTGAGTCATCTGTGTTGCCACATGGAGAGTAGCTTGCTTATTTTTACTGTTTATTGTTCCATTGTAAGAATATATACAATCTAATTATTTTAACAGCTTTATTAGGGCAAATTGACATACTATGACCTGCACGTTTTAATTAAACAATCTGTTAGGTTTAACATATACATACATTCATTAAAAATATCACCACAATCAGGAAAATGAACATATTCACCGCTCAAAATTTCCTACTATACCTTTCTAATTCTTCTCTCCCACGCTGCCCTGCCCCACCCCAAACAATTACTGGCATGCTTTTTATTATTAGTGTGCATTTTCAAAAATTTTGTGTGAATGAAATCATACATCATGTGTACCTTTTGTATCTGGCTTCCATCACAACATAATTATTTTAAGATTAATTCAACAAAAAAGTTTACTCCTTTTCATTTCTGAGTAATATTTCATCTTATGGATATACCAGATTTGTTTATCCATTCACCTGCTAATGGACACTTGAATTACTTCCAATTGTTGGCTATTACAAATGAAGTTACTATAAACATTTATGTGTAAGTCTTTGTAAGGACATGAAATTTATTTCTTTTGGGGAAATAAATACTTAAGAGGAGAACAGCTAGGGCACATTGTAGATATGTGTTTAACTGCTTAAGAAGCTGCAAATTGCTTTCCAACACCTGAATGATCCAATTTTTTCATTTTAGACATTCTAATAAACATTTTATTTTTATTCTGTTTCTATAGTTGATGAATGACTAAATGCCAGGAGGATTACTGTGAATTTCAAAACAATAATGCTTTTAAAAGTAATATGGAAGATTTTCTTCATGACTTTGGGATATGGAAAGATTTCTTAAATGGAACTATAAAGAAAAAGATTAATACGTTGGACTACATTAATATTAAAAAATCCTGTTCATGAAAAGAAATTCTATTCATTAAAATTGAAGTACATTAAAACTAAGAAATACTGTTAATTAAAAGACACCATTACATGAGGAATCTTTTGGGAGTGATGGCACTGTTCTATATCATGACTGTGGTGGTTTGTAGGAGTATACAATAGTCAACGTTCATCAAAATGTACCCTCTAACGAGATTCAGTTTTTATATGTAAATTATCCCTTAATAAAATTGATTAAAGAAAAAATAAATCAATAATGACACCATTAAGAGAATGAAAAGGCCTTTTAATTGCTTTATTTAGCAGTCCTTCATCTTCCTGTTTCTTGCAGTCTCTGTGGCATTGGACACTGTTCATTACTTTTTTTCTTAAGGCTCTTTTGGTTTTTGTGATGCTACTCTATGATCTTTATCACTTTTCTGATATTTTTTCAAGTGATAATTAGTTTCTAAATATAACTAAACCCTTACAGTGTGTTTGGCACTGTGCTAGGTGCTGGGAGTGGAAGAATGAAGAAATAAGGGCTTTTCTTGGTGACCTCATTTACTGGCTCCTGACTCTGATATGACTAGTAAGGGCTGCCTAAGATTTTGTGAAGATTATTTTTTTTTGTTTGAAAGTCTTAGTAATTTTTTCCACTCTCCTCCTCAAAATATGGATTTTGAACTCAGACAAACACAAGGAAAAATCCTGCCTCTACAATTGACTAGATATATGACTTTGGGTAAGTTATGTGTTAATCTATCTGGGTGTTAGTTACCGTCTACAAACCAGAGATGATAATAATGCCTTCCTCCTTGGATTTCTTGAACAGAAAATGAGGCAATTCATGTAGAATGTTTAGTTCAGTGCCTTCCATGTAGGATATACTAAAAAAAATTAGTTACCCTCTCTTTCTTTTCCTCCCATTTGTTCTCCTGCTTATCTTTTTACTTATTCTCTTAATTTTTTCCTCCCCCTCTTCTTTTCTTCACCCCTCCTCTTTTTCTTTCCTCTTATCCTCCTCCTCCTCCTCTAGGATTAAATCAGACTATATATGTAAGGATAGATAGAAAGATCTTTTTTATAATGCAAGTCCTGCCTCCTAATCCTCACTTATTCAAATACTAATCATGCAATCTCAACTTAAATTCAGTCACTTCTATGAATCTATCTGGATGTGATCTCTCATCTC
>NW_012139080.1:1816368-1834746 GCF_000956105.1 Propithecus coquereli | reverse complement strand
TAGCTCACTGTAGCCTTGAACTCCTAGGCTGAAGGAATCCTTCTACCTCAGCCCCCCAAATAGCTGGGACTATAGGCTTGTGCCACCACGCTGGCTAATTTTTAATTTTTTTAGGGATAGGGTCTCACTATGTTGCCCAGACTGGGCTTGAACTTCTGGCCTCAAGCAATCCTCTCACCTCAGCCTCCTGAGTAGCCGGGATTATATGCAAGAGCCACTGCACCAAGTTCTGTATTTATATTTTTATACAGAAAATGTTCTTAATTACCTAATAATCAAGAAGTATTTTATCTGAGAAACAGAGAATAACACGAAGTTCCTTGCAAGGGTAACACAATGACTGATAGAGTTTTAAAGAATATCTTCGACATGGCTGTGGTGTCCTAGAAATCGCCATAGTCATATTGTCCTAAAAATGCATTGCTGTAACTAGCAATGCACAATTAGAAAGTGAAATTAAGATAACAATTCCATTTACAACAATAATAAAAGAATACAATACTTAGAAATAAATTTAACGAAAGAGATACAAGACTTGTACGCTACACTGAAAACTACAAAAAAATCAACCATTGAAAAACTTAAAGAAGATTTAACAAATGGAAAGATTTCTCATGTTCATGGATTGGAAGACTTACATTGTTAAGATAGCAATCCTATCTAAATTGTACTACAGAGTTAAGGCACCCCTATCTAAATCTCAGCTGCAGTTTTTGCAAAAATTGAAAAGTTGATCCCAAAATTCATATGGAAATGCAAGGAACCCAGAATAGCCCAAACATTCTTGAAATAGAACGAAGTTGGAGGACTCACGTTTCCCTATTTCAAAACTTACTATAAAGCTAGTGTAATCAAGATAGTGTGTTACCGGCATAAGGATATACATATTCATCAGTGGAATAGAACTGAAAGTCTAGAAATAAGCCCATACATTTATGCTCAATTGATTTTTGATAAGGGTGCCAAGATGATTCAATGGTAAAAGAATAGTCTTTTCAATAAATGGTGCTGGGACAAGTGGATATGCACAGGTAAAAGATTAAAATGGGACTCCTACTTTGTACCACAACCAAAAATTACAATGGATCATAGACTTAAATGTAGGAACTAAAATTATAAATTGTTAGAATAAAATATAGGCAGAAATCTTTATGACCTTGGATTAGTTGATGGTTTCTTAGATATGACACCAATAAATCACAAGCAACAACAACAACAAAATAGATAAGGAAAAAATTGGACATTATGAAAATGAAAAACTTTTGTGCTTCAAAAGACACCTTCCAAAAAATGAAAAGGTGATCCACAGAATGAAAGATAACACTTGAAAATCGTATGTCTGATAAGGGACTTATATCCAGAATACATAAAGAGCTCTTAAAACTCAACAATAAAAAGACAACCCAGTTTAAAAATGGGCAAAAAATTGAAGTAGATATTTACCCAGTAAAGATGTACAAATGACTACTAAGCACTTGAAAAGATACTCAACATCATCAGTCCTTAGGGAAATGTAAATTAAAACCACAATGAGGTAATACTTCATATTCTCTAGGATAAAAGGAGATAGAAAATAACAATTGTTAGCGAGTATGTGGAGAACTTGGAAACCTTATACATGGTCAGATTTCAAAATGGTACAGCTACTTTGAAAAACAATTTGGTGTTTCTCAAAGTGTTAAACAAAATTACCACATGATCCAACAATTCAATTCCTAGGAGAAATGAAAACATAGATCCATACAAAAACTTGTAACATGAATGTTCCTAGCAGCATTGTTCACCATAACCAAAAAAGTAGAAAACAACCTAAATGTCCATTAACTGATGACTAGACAAACCAAAGGTAGTGTATTCATACAATGCAACATTATTTGGCCTGAAAATGGAATGAAATACTGATTTACGCTACAACATGGATGAACCTTGGAAATATACCAATAAGCCAGACATAAAAGTCACATATTATATGATTTCATTTACATGAAATGTCCAGCATAGGCAAATCCATAGAGACAAAAACTAGATTAGAGTTTTCTAGGGGCTGGGAGGGATTGGAGAATGGTTGATAATATGTAAAGGGGTTATGGGGTGATGAAAATGTCCTAAAGCTAGACAGTGGTGATGGTTGCATGACATTGTGAATATACTAAAAACCAATGAATTTTACACTTTAAAAGGGTGAATTTTATGGTGTGTTAATTATATCTCAAAAATGCTACATTAAAAATTAGGTGCTTTGACACAAAACAAAACATACACACATTATTTATAAAGGGATCAAATGGCTTTCACGTTTAAAAAAAATGGACCACAGAAGAGAAACAAGCTCCCTTGCCCCACAAACTCTTAAATGAAGCATGAGCTGATGACAAGTGACAGGCAGTACATAAACACTTAGGTGACAACTCTATTTGGGATTCTCAAATTCTGTAATAAGGCTTATCTTCAAGGAATTTAATTGTACTTTTAAATGACAGTGTATCCTCGAGCTCAGCTTCACAAAGATTTCTGTAACATCTTTATCTGAGGTAACACTCATTAAACGGAAATCTGGTGTTGCAATTTGCCAATATCGGGCTTCCTCTGTGTTTCTGTGTGGGTATCTGGTGGGATATTCCTTTTAGCGAAGCAGCATCAACTGTATGAGTTTAAACCTTATCCTTTTTATGATTTTCACAAATGTGATGTGGGCTGGTACCAAGCTGGATTTTCCTCTCCCTCCCTTTGTCTGTGAATTATAGCATCCAAGAGTACAATAATTTATATCCCAGCCTAATGGATGCTTCAAACAAACCAAACCTTGGTAATGGGTGGCATGAAGTGCTTGCTCAGGCTTTTCTAAATAAGAAACTTGATGATTTGGGTGGAAAGAAGCTCCTTTCATGGATAAACTTACACTGACAGACCATGTGGATACTCTTGGAAGAACTCTGGCTGTATTAAAAAGATTTTTCTTGTCACAAAATCTTTAAATACTAGGTATATTCAGTTAATATTGACTCTTGTATCTAAAGCTTTGCCAGAGAAAAACCAATATGGTGCCAAAACTTCAACAGCCTATCTCCAAACTGTTTGGAATAAAAAGTATGAGAGTGAAAAAGTCCTACAGATTCAAGGGTGAGATGCTTTCTTTCCAATTGTGCTATTTTTCTATTGCTGCATAACAAATTAATACCAATTTAGGGGTTTAACAGACATTTGTTACCTCACATTTTTTAGTAGGTCAAACATCTGGTGTGGTATGACTGCATTCTCTGCTCAGGGTCTCACCTGGCTAAAACTAAGGTTTCAGCAAGGTCAGTGGTTCTCATCTGGGCTTGAAGTCTTTTTCCAAACTCACTATTGGTAGAATTCATTTTCTTGTGGTTGCAGGACTGTAGATGTCTGTTTTCCTACTAGCTGTTGGTCAGGGACCACTCTCAGCTCCTAGAGGATGTCTGTAGCTCTTTCAGTGTGGCCCTTATCAGTAGGTCAGAGCATGGTTACTGGTCTTCTAGGCCAGTGGGAACACATCTCTCTGACCTCCTTTTCTGTTAGCAGTTGTAGAAAAGTCTCATCTTTTAAAGTCTCACTTTCTAAAGTGCTCATATGATTAGGTCAGGCCCACCGGATAATCTCCCTATTTTAACATGACCTAAGTGTGGGAGTAAAATCCATCACAGTTCCAGTCCTAAGAATTATGCAGGGCGCATGCAAAGGGAGGTGGGAAATCTTGTGGCCCATTTTAGAATTCTGCCTTTCATAGCTCTGCTTCTCCTATTTTTTTAATCAAAAAAATTTTTTTAACACTCAGGTGGTATCAATCTGCTTCTCTTTTTGAAGAAATGACTCTTAATTCTTAATGGCAAGCAAAAGATTTAGGGTGATATTCAACCGAATGATGGTGTTTTGAATATAATAGAAGTTCTGAAAGTTTGGGGCCAGTAGATGAGAGAAGAGAAAGGCACAATAGCCCTGCTTTAGTCACAGGTAAACTTAGATTTGGTTCTATTTGGACCTGCCTTTAAGGAATCTGAATCTTGGTGGCATTTCTGGGATAAAGAAGATGATAGGCACTTGATTATCTTGTCTTTAAAAAGGATACACATATATTTTCATGACTGACAGCCATTGAATCAGATCATTATGAATTTAGGTAACTTTGTCATTGACGAACATTTATTGGCTTTCCTCCGTTTAAACAGTCTTTAAAGGTATGTGATAATAAGAAGATTGGAAACTGGTGTTGGATTTAACCTACATTCTCCAAAGATAATATACCAGCTATGAATTATGGAATCTATACATAAATATAAATACTGTACAATGAGAAGACAAACACAATTTCTGCCAAAGTGACTTTTTGTCCAGCAAATAGGGTGGCCACTATATTTTAAAGACTTTAGTGAGTTTGGGTGATACTTGGTACTCTTTACATTCATGATTAGAATTTAAATTGAGAACAGCTAGAGAAGGGAAAGAGTTTTCTGCTAGAAATATGAAGAAGTGAGTTGAATGTTATGCAGGAAAAAATAGAAATAAAAAAAAAAAGACAGAAATGGAAAAGGAACAGGAAAAGGGTCTCTTCCCGGGAGAGTTTTAAAGCTATTTCTAGAAAAATAACAACATGTGAAAATAAATTATACTAATCTCTCCATTAATTTCTTTAATTCAGAGCCCACTAAAACATGCTTCAAAGAAAGCTTGAGATGACCTGTTCTGCTCAATTAGTTTTGAAGTATTGAAAATCAATTAGTTACAATAAACAGAACTGTTCTCATTATTTTAAGCAGCTCACAATTAGCTTCATAGAAAGATGATTGTACAGACGGCTTTAAGTACAAAGACATGCTGGCATTGACGAAGAATATTGTGTACCCCTTCTTTCTAATTCTGAATCTCTTTTGCATTACCAGACCCAGCTTCTGATAGCAAATTCAAACTTTTACCAAGTGGTTTGCTTTTTATAGAACTGATTTAAATGTTGAAACACTGGATTTTTCCTTCGCAGTATGTGCAACAGAAACTGAAATTCTTCTGTGAATGTACACATAACATGGTACCAGTTTTTGTTTGCTATGCGTTCAGCCTGCATGCAGTGTAGAATGAAATATGTTTAATCCTTTTCTCATTCCTTCTAGCCACTCAGGCATTTGGCTTGCTAAGGTATCTCCCCCTAACCACAGCCAAAAATGACTCATTGTTCCTCTCTCATTAAATGCAGTAGATTTGGTTGATAGAATCTTTTTGCTTGCTTGTCTATCTGGTGTGCTGTTTTGCATCTGTGGTTTCCAAGGTATTCGTTTGCTCACCCCCCAAAAAAGTGATTAGAAAAAAAGCATAATCTGCATGTTTCCTACCTTACTACATTGAATCATTATGTCATTTCTAAAGGAGGGACATAAATGGAACATTTTATTTCTTTGTTGGTTCTGTAAGTGTACATTTGATGATGACATGAACTAATTGCATAGTTACCATGAAATAACATGCTTTATTTTTCTGTAATAATGTAGTAACTACATAGTAACTTCTGAGAAAACAATGGTAATTATACAGTAATGTGACAATGGTGCTGTTTTATTTTTCCTAGCAACTATGCAATTAACTGTACACAAAGTACAAAGCACGCCATTTCTGAACTAACATGCACACTTGCCTAATGGATTTCTTCCCTGGTTTTCTGACCCTAACTGCCTCTCTCTGATTTCAAGGCCCTCACACTATTCAAAAGTCTAAATTCTAAATCCTTTTCACAATCCCTCTTCTTTAAGTCCGAAAAGCTATTCATCCTTTACAGTTCGATCATGAGGTTTAGAACTGAGGCATGAAACTGAAATACTGTGTAGGGCTTTATGTTACGTAACCCAGAAGTCACTTAGAATGGCAAAAATAGCAAAGCCAGGGGATAGATTCAGCAGACTGTCTTTGCACACAGTGACTCTGGAAGAGATCTGAGGCCTTCCTGGCAGGTTTCCCACTGAGCTGAGCTGGGCTACGTAGTCTGAAAGAAGGGCACACATTTTGCTTCCCAGAAGAAATGGTGTAGAAAGTACCGGTTGCACTTCCTCTGCTGGGTGATCCGTGAAATACTCACACAGTCTGGGAGAGAGCAGAGGAGAGAAGAAAGGGCTCCTCCATGTCTCAGCAGGCAGGAATCTCAAGAAATAACTTCTCTATAATAAAAGAATATATAAAAATGGAATTGCTCTAAGCACTGTGCAGTGTGTGTATACGGATATGATAGGAACAAAGAGAGATTCATAGAGTAAAAGAGACTTAGATACGTGGCTAAGAAAACAAGACAGACAGGGATAAAGCGAGACAGAGACACAAAGGCATAGAGACTGAGAAACAGCAAGAGAATGAAAAGGATAAAGGGGGCAGAGAAAGTGGCAAAGAGACACAGGGAAGGAGGCATAGACAGAGCCACAGAAAACACAGTCAGTGTAATATGGAGAGACACAGATACAGAGACAGGGAGAAAGGGAGAGAGAAGCAGAGCACATGATACCAAGAGAGAGAAAAACAGAGAGAGAGAGAGAGAGAGAGAGAAATCTAAAGTTGGAAAGAAAGTCAGGGAGAAGGGGAAAGTAGCTAGATAGGTAGAAAGAGAATTTTATATATATATATATATATATATATAATTTATATAATATATATATATATATTTTAAGATGAATGTGGAACCAACTTCTGAAAATGGTCTGCATAGGACCCTCCTGGTTTTTGGTCATTCTTGTTCTAACTATTTTTGGAGTTGTATGAGGGCCAGAGGCAATGCTTCTGTTCATTATAAAATTGCATTGCATTTTCAACTTCTGGATTGGTACCAAGAAATGAATCATACAGCCTCAGAGGACTGTCATTTTTCTCTGTGGTCTAATTTAAATTCTCTATCAAATACCATTGCAACAGTGACTTTTAACATTTTTCATGATTTATGCTGTTAATGAGCAAAGAACAAGAGCAAGTTGGGGTGTTCTCTATAAAGGGAATGGAGTAAAATAAGATCCTGTGCACAAACCTTGCAGAAATATTTCAGTTTGGATGAGTGTCATCCAAACTGATCACCTTAAGCACTTGCTTCTACTTAATGCAAATGAAATGGTGTTTTTCAATGGCTGGGATAACTGGATTGAATTCTTGTCCACAGAAAAGAACTAATTGAATGGACAAGAAATGCCCCAGAGGTAAAAGAAAGCCACAATGTCCTCCGATGGAATCCAAAAGATAAGCACTTTAATCCAAACGAAGACAGGGAAGACATGAAAAGCTTCAAATATCTGAGATCACTGAAGCCAAGTGCATTGTATGTTGATGGCCTAGGGGTCTAAATTATATACTTCAAATTCTAAATTTTCTGTTAATAATATGTGCCCCCTATTGTTTGAAAAGGATATTGCTGTGTGTTGAGAGACCACTTGGTAATGGATTAAAAAAGCATCAAGAATCCAAGTCCCTTAAATTTACCAGCAATTACCACATGATCCTGTGTAAAGTGTTTTGGCCTGAGCTATGCCACTCACCACTCTAGACGTCTGTTCATTACCCCTTCCCACTTTTCTCTTTGGATATATTGATCTCTAGTCTACACCTATTTTCAACATGAACTATTAATAAGGCTAAATTGACGGGTGATTCAAGGAGAATTTGAAAGAGAATGGGGAAATGGTTCAAGACCAGCCACTCAACCAATATGAAAGGACATCTCCACGCATCCCTCCCCCATGGGCAACGTGCTCACAGTTCACTACGGGTTGAAGCTTCATCAGTGTTACGGCCTAAGTTCTGTCTCTCCCAAATTCGTATGTTGATGCTTCTAACTCTTAGTACTGCACCCCAGAAAAAGGCTGCATTTGTAGATGGGGTCTTTAAAGAGGCAATTAAATTAAAATGAGGTTATGGGGGGGTCCTAATTTTATATGACTACTGTCTTTAGAAAAAGGAAATTAGGACATAATCATGTACAGAGGGAAGACCTTGTGAAACAGGGGGGAAGATGGCTATCTGCAAGTCAAGGCAAGCAGTTTCAGAAAAAACAACCCTGCTGACACCTTGATCTCATACTTCCAGCCTCTGGAACTGTGAGGAAATATATTTGCCATAAAAAGCAGGGTGGCTTGCTTAGGTCACCCTGTTTGGGAAGGCATCTCTAGCAAACAAATACAATAAATTACCATTGTGTGTGCCAGGAATTGTCTTCAGAGTGTAGGTACTTCTTAACTAATGAAAGCTATGCTTCATCAATGATAAAATTCTGTAGTATGATATTTGTGTATAAATTATGTTAACTAATCTTAAAAATGATATTTAGAACAACATTTTACTCTAAAAATATACTTGATAGCTTTCTCAATAGTGCTCAAGTTTTCTTCACCAACACACCCTGAAGGTGAGAAGCTGTTCTTTCTAGTCTACACGAGACACTTGGTAGTGACATCCGAAGGTCCAGATACTCTCTCTCTAGTCAATGACATCCTAACTCTGTTCCATCCACGTGCTCCCTACATGTGCAGAGAGACTATTATCCCTCTGCTCTGTATCTCTCTCAATGTTCTTTCTCTGTCCCTTTCTTCTAATAACTTCACTTTTTCTTTCTAACGTCCTTCTATGGAAGCTGCAGCTTCTCTCCTGCCTCAGGTGTTGATGTTGATTCCTCTCCACTTGCCACTCTGGTTGCCCTTTCAGACTTTTTTTGACCATCTCTTCTCTTTAAGTCTAAACCAGTCCTATCCATCATGTGGTCCCAGAACTGTTTGTTACTAGTTTAGATACCAGTCCGCAAGGAGATAAGATTTCACAGAATGTAAATTAACTGTATTGACAAACTCACTGTTTAGTTTGGCTATTTGGCTAATATTATTATTTGAATCGTAGCAAGACCTTCTCAATGAAGGCAAAAGTGTATTTATTTCCGTTCTGGCCTATCTACTTATCTCATCAAGGTCTCGCATTTGAGCAGCGCTGGCCTACATCTTCTACTTGCCTCCTTTATTTGGTGACTTTTCCTTCCCTCTGCAGGGTCAACAATCTTATTTCTCTAGCTCTATTTTCTTTTCTAGGTTCCTAAACATAGATGGTTCCTTAGTTTCTTCATTTAACTGTTTTCCTGTGAGCACCTCTTCCACTCCCTTGAATATTTTTCCAACTTAGGGTATTGTTCATATTGATGGCTGCCCATGGAACATTCTCTGGTTGTCCCATAATTTATACTTCAGAAAAGTTGAGCCTTTTGCCAGATGCAGTTCTTATCTGTTCTTAGAACATGTAGTAGATCATCAAATTTCTCTTTCCCTTCAGTAAATCAATTTCACATTTTAGTCCTTGGGCATTGCCTAATCTTTTTCACTGTACCATTTTCACTACTATGGTAAGTATATTGCACTATGTTACAACATGCCTTTTAATAATGTTCTAACTTGTGAAAAATAAAAAAAAAAGATTGAGCGTTCAAATATCAGTATCTCCAATAGAAAAAAAACAACAAAATTCTTTTTTTTTTTTCCTGAATCCTTGATATCGGGTTCTTTCTAGAATTCCATGTCCAACATCTATACATGGATTAGGAAGTAGTATTAATGACTTAGCATGCATGTATTTGAGAAGGAACATTCTTGGGCTCACTCCCCACCTAAACCTGCATCTATAGTCAAGTGGCTACTTGTTTCTCCCTGGAATGTCCTTTTCAGGGAAATTTTCTGTCAAAGCCCTGTTCTTGTTTCTCCTTCCCCCACCATGACCCATGGTGCAGTGAGTACAGAACATTAGGAAGTCTGGCACTTCTTTCCTTTCCTGCCCTCTTGCCCTTTATTCTTTTGCAGATGCCTTTCATCTTGCTATGGATCCTTAGACTTGTCCTTGCAATCCCTTCTGCTGCTGCTCTTGCAGGTCTCAATTTTCTCTAAGTTCTCCATCATCTGCTGCCATTTGACGGCATTTACTCCAACATTTCTCTTCCGCTTCTTAGCAGTTCTTCCTGTAATGCTATCTCCACTTACCCCTTTTTCTTCTGTGTAAATTCTCGATTTATCCTAAACATGCCACTCAAGGTTTGGTCACTAGGTTTCCATGCAGCCCATTTTGTGCTGTTTGCTAGGAGGAAGTAGTTTCATAATTGATATTTATTCTAAAAATATTATAGCATGGATTCTGTGCAAAAATACAGATTTAAGACTCTAAAGCTCAGATTCTCCTTATGTCTGTTCTTTCTAGTGGCGTGCTGTAGTAATTATAAAATCTTCCAATAAATGGGACTGGTTGACCTATCTCCATCTTGGAGATTTAAGGAAGGAAAGTACTTTTGGCAGTGGATAGGACAGGATTTATGCAATGAAATGTCTAAAGTTATTTCTCAACCTGAGATAACCTGAATGCTTTATTATATGCTTAAGTTTGACTTCTCATTGTTTATTCTCTTCCAGTTAAAGTAGGATGATGGCGCATCAATTTTATAATACACCAATGTAGTTTAGCAATGGTTCTTACCCTGGAGTCTAGGGAAGTAGAGTACAGCAACTGAGAATGTGGCCTTTAAAGTCAGACCAAATTACATTTTAAACCTTGCTTTATCACTTACCAGGTGTGTAGACAGGGACAAGTTATTCACTCTCTCTGGGCCTTAGCTTTCCACTATATCAATAGAGGATAATCATGTCTTCTTTCTGGGCTATAAGGAATCAAATGATACAAATAAACTTAAGTTTTTGCACTTCTTGTTGCAAAACAAATGACTTGAAGCATATGTTCGGTATGGTTCAAAGGAAACCTAGATTATATGGTAGATGCAGAAATCACTTTGAGGAACCTTGGGAGAAATACAGGCTCAGTCAGTCTTTCTTCAGAGTAGCTGTTACTGAGATTCCATGAACGGGTCTTTTTGACTTCCTATAAAGAGTAATATGTTATATATATATATTAAGATGCTGGGAGCAATGAAAACAATCATTTAATTTAAAATAGAAGCCCTAAATTAAAGTTACAATGGCAGGTACTCCTACTTGCAAGTGCTCGTATGTACCTGGGTAGCTTGTCACAAGAGCAATTCCACGTAACTTCCTCAAGAATGAGTGGCCTGGAGTTTTGAATTTAATGATTGTTCCCAGCAGGGCTGAAGAAGCCAGGCCAGATGGTGTGATGATATCTCTAAAGTGTTAACGCAATGTCCAGCATATAGAAAATTCCCGTCCAAATTGTAGCTATGATTATATTTAGTTAATGTAAGAGCTTGAAGGGGGTCCATGAATATTTTCTGAAATTGCATGCTGATTATCCATCATATGTATTTTTCTAGGGGTTGTACCACATCTTAAATCAGATTCTTATACGGTTCTTGATCATTAACCATGTACAGACATTTTTGCTTCTGTCCCAAAAGTTGAATCGAACCAGAGTCTGTTCATCTTTGAAGATGTCTTGGGGCTATTAGTAAACCCACGGAACTTCACTTCAGTTTCAGAATAAAGGCCAGACGTATGTCTGTGATAAATCAGCATAGAAATCCAGAAACTGGCCTGAAACTGAAGAGCTGTTCAGAGGTGATCACAGGTGTGGTATATCTGCCGGCTTTGGGCCCAGCTAATATACTCCTCCTCATGGATCCAGGATCCCATCAAGTAACCCATTTTGTTGTCCTGTGGATTGAATAAATCCAAGCTTTTTCCATCACTGATGATCCTTAAAAGTGCCTCTGCAGAGACACTAATAATTGCCACTGGTTAAGTGGTGAGCCTTGTCACTTTTTTGGTGCTCCACAATATCAAAAATCCTTGCTTTGAGACATTGTATAATAATTCCAGGATGTGAAACTTTTCTTATCTTTGAAAACTCAAATTATAGTTCGTTCTACCAGTGGCCCACACTGCCAGATGGCCCCGTTTCCTCGACACATGTATCCAGCACTTCCCACTATCATGCTGACCGTATCTGAACAGTGATGTTTATTTCTTGTAGAGGTTAAACACGTTTTTTACTTAAAAGTCAGTTAACTTCAGAATTATATTTTCTACTCTACTGAGCATAGACCTCACTAAACCATCTGACTGGCTGGGTTTTTGAACAGTACTTCCGTCTGGGAGTTTTGTTTTTTGCTCTTAGTTTTTTTTTCATCTTTCAGTAGTAATTTTGTGACACGATACATTTGCTGGCACCTTGGCTATGTTCATGCATTCCTTTACACCTTCTAAAACTGTAAATGTAATCCGACGCACGGCTGTCAGAGGGAGTGCAGGAAGTGGGATCCTGCAAATCAGAGGTGTGGTGGGAGAGATGAGTGCGGGCAGCAGATAACTGTACTTGATTAGCTGGATTTAAATAGTGTCGGACGAATTTGCCAGGTGAAAATAAAAATTGTCAGTTCAGTTTAATTTCATGGTGAATCAAACAAGGAAATTAGATTCTGCTACTCTGTCAGTTTGACATCCACAGCAAGTGACAATTAGAGATGATGAGAGAACTTATATTTATTCTGAAACTCTTGATTTTCTGATAGGCATGTAACTTTTATTTACCCTTGCATTGCAGAAGAATGTGCGTAACAGTAGCATTAGCAGAGGTTGCTAGAACATTCAGGATACAGGTTGAACAGCTGCAGAAGGGGCAGGTAGAGAGGCCAGAGCTCACTTTCACAGCCTGGTGTAATCAGATCGAGAGGTAGGCTGGAGAGAGAAAGCCCCTGGGATGTTAGGCCAGAGGGGCTTAGAACTGAAATGCAGATAATAAGACAGTGGTCACACCTCTTGCTTCAGTAGACAAGATTACATTACAGCAAGTCAAGGCTGGAAGGCCAGGAATCAAAGTGACTTTACTTGAGCTGTGGCAGCCAGTCCACTCCAGTTGATTTTAATTTTCTTCACAAACCCAAGACCAAAGCATTGAGCAACTTGGAGGACTCACATTTAAACACAAACGCATTTCCAGATATTCTCCCCTACCACTCCTAATACGAGAAAATGGAATTTCAATTCCAAATTGGGTTCAAAGAGCACCAAAAATTCAGTAGAACTGAAGCATGAAATGACCACACGGGAAGTTGCTTCCTTGATTTGCAGCAAAAGTTCTTGGCAAGAGGTGCGTCTCAATAGCATGAGGAAATCATTTCCCCTGCTGACTTTGCTTCCAAAGAAAGAGTTTCAGGGTCGACTGACTACCTCTGGATAGCAAAGACAGCACTGGGAGCTATAAACAGAATGAGAGGCAAAAGATGGTTTGATTCAAGGATAGGGATGGAAACTAAGATATTCTTATCTTTGATTTATTGGATATATGGTCATTTTAAAGGGATCTTATATGTCGGGAGTATAAAAATGAAAACAGGCCTGGATAAGTCAACTCACACCTTTCTCCAAACCACATGGACCTGAACATTCTTAGATCTCATTCCCTGAAAGAAGATCCCCCCCCCTTACCGCCCTGTCTCTCTCTCATTGTTTAAGGAGAGAAACAATTCTGATTCCAAGGGGATATTTATTTTTTTTAACAAAAACAATATATCAGTGTTTAGTACCAGTTTCTTATTTCCTTTTTCTCACATTAACCTCAGAAATTTTTGTTATAACCAGCACATACCAAGATAATTGTAGAATAGTCAATGCATAAAAGAGTATGAATGAATATTTTTGGATTCTAATATTTTGAAACCAGGAGATCTGCCTGGGAGGTTTACCAACTGAAAACTTAAATCCAGAGTCAGCAAAACTTGATAGCTACATGGAACATACCATTATAGTTACTGGGAATTTTGAATTTATTTCTCTAATCTAGCATGATCAAAGTAAAGTCAGGCTGAAAAGGTGGGGAAAAGACGGTGATGCATGATTTGAAGGTGATGATTTCAACTGCTATTCAAATAGGACCATGTGAGATTATATTTTAATTATTTGGAAATGTTATGATTCATAGAGGCCTAGGAGTAAAGAAATAAAAATGAATTAATTATTTCTTATCTATTTCCCACCTTTTTGGGTACAAATTTAAAACCAGAAATGGGAGCAATGCACATTGCCTCAGCTATATAAAATTCTCAATGATTTGATTAGTGCTTATACCAGAATTCTAATGAGTGGAGTACGCTTATTCTAGGGTACTTGTTACATATAAATTCCAAAAGCATCTATTTAAAAACTTCTTCAGCACTTTAAAAATGAGGTACAATAATGATAAACAACTTGAGCTAGAAATGAATTAGCAGCACACAGCTCAACAGCCTTACATAAATCCTCACACTTCTACCTCTTGTCTTTTATTGGGAGGCTAATTGATGTTTGAGTATATCATCTGAATCATACAAGAAAGATAAATATTTATAAGTGAAAAATTGTGTAATTGAGAAATCTAGAAAGGGACTCCCTTACTTGATCGTAACACTTACTGTATTCCTTAACTACTAAACAGCTACTACCTGCTTATATAAAGTATAAGTTTATTTATCTCTACTTCTTCTTTTTTACTTTCCTTTCACTTCATTTTATTCCTTTTTCTTTTTTGACAATGTTTCTTTAGGACTGTTAAAGCTTTAGTAGACCATAATCTGCAGTTCTATTTTACTGATGGCAAATATTTGAAACCGAAATTTAATATATCTTTAGTTAATATTTTCAAGGTGTCCCTGAAAAAAAAATAGGCATAAGGCTCTGTGAGTGGTACCTTTAAAGTGTTACTTGCTATATAATGCCAGAGAGCATTTATCTTTGATACTACCCTGTCTCCGCCTTGAAATCCTTTGTGAAGATCTATACTGAAAAAATATGATATAATGGGATCTCTTCATGGTTTACAAAAGGTTTCAGATTATGAACCCAACTTTCCCTAAAAGAAATACATTTTGCTGCTAGCATATTAATTGCCAATTGGAACGTTCTCTAACTCGACCGTAACATAATGCCATGGTTCATTACCTGCAGATACTTGACTCACTGAGCCAGTGGTTACATGCGGATATTCCAAATGACTTCATAAACAAAGGAGCACATACTGTTAAGCAGTGATTAATTCCTACAAGACCATGTGATGCCCTGTAATTCTTTAATGGTGCCAAAGTGATCTATAGCGGAGTGCAGACTTTGGCTAGCTCAGCAAATGCCCAGGGGAAGCAACAGGAACATCTCTCCTTGCAGGCATTTGTGGGGATTTTATTCACCTTGGAAAAGGACCTACAGCTTGTACTGAAAAGATACTTTAAGAAACTTGCACGTGCAGTTGCTCAGGGGGGATAAAAGGACACTTCTTTCCTCTTAACGATATATTATTCTTTTTTATGGTGCTCACATGAGCATTACACCCAACAAAAGGAAGTGGGACCGCTGCCCTTTCTCTGTTTCTCTGGCACTATCACTGGGAGAGAGGGGAGGCCTTTTTCCTATAGTTTGAGATTCTTTATTCATTATACAAAAAGGTTCTCCTAAGGATACACATCAGTAGCCAGTTCCATCAACAGCAGAGCATGAACAGAATGCATTTAGGAACCAGTGAGGTTACAACAGCAATCAACGTTTTTCAGCGATGCGCTCCAATTTTAAATGAGAATTCTGGTGACTCTGTGATGTCAGACAGTGTATTTTGATTAAAACATTTCTTTATTGAATTTTTTATGGACCCATTACTGGAATCCCTGGGTACATATAAATATTTTTTCAGAACAATGCAATCCAGCAGAGAGGTGAGACTGGGCCTGAAGTTGTAAAATAGGAAACATTAAACCCAATGGCTAGGGAGTGCACAATGTCCTAAATATCAGTGAGCCAAACTCTCCCTCGGGCCTAAGCCACTCTCGGAACTGAATTAGGTGCGTAGGGAAGAATATGAATAGCTGTGGAGCACTGGAGACATAGTGCTGGGAGATTCTTATTCTTGTACACCATTCCACAGATTAAGCTACCAAACATACACTTGTTTATGTAGAAAGAATGGGCTCTGCAAAGCCCTGGCTTGGAGACAAGCATCCTGGGTTATAGTCCTGATTTGAACACTTACTGTCTGGGGGATTGTGATAAATTAACAAAATTATCCGAGATTCGGATGCCTCATTGTAGATGAAGAGATAACAATACCTACCGGGCCTGAGCTTCCCCACAAAGCCAATCAAAGGAGGGGAAATAATTTATTGGGAAAACAGTGTATAAAGTCTAAAAGCGGGTAGCAAATAGAAATTGCTAGAAATTACTTATTTATTTGATGATGAAGACTTCAAAGGCACCCTTCAAAATCTTCTTTAAAAAGAAAAATAAGGACCTGATACTTGAACGATATCTCTTTCTAAGATGAGCCTTTTGTTTTAAGGTCTGGCCACACTTTTACCATTACTTCAAACCAGTTCTAGAAATGGTGAGATGGGTTCAGCAGGAATTCCCCAAAAGTTACACTCTGCTGCTACATAGGGTGCTAGATTGGCCTGGAGTCATAGCTCAGTGATGAGAGCTGAGAGTGTTCTTTGTGCACTTTCTCTAGACTCTAAATTGAGAAAGTTGCTCACAATGAACATAGTTGTAAATGAAGAGTTGTGTGCCGTTCACATTTTATTGGAGAGAAAATCATAACTTTCGTCTTCTTTTGGGTTTATTGAGATGATTCACGTGGTTTTAAAAATGTAAGATGGCAGTAAAGCCAAATAATTCATGTGCATTTTGAAGGCATTTCAGTGTCTTGTCTTAGAGTAGTTCCTATTTCTGTGTGATTTGTGTGTGCATCTGCATGTGTGTGTGAAGTGTGTGGGTGTGTGCGTGTTTTATGGTTCAGGGGGGAACGGGTAATTCTGGAACAAGACTACATAAATGATCCAAAGTAATGAGAAATCAGAATGATAACATAGGTGTTTTACCCTAGTCATCCACCATTCAGGAGACTATACTTAGCTGATATTAACTCTTCAGCATTCAAGGGCAAGATTCTCGTAAATAGTGCAGGTCTAGATGCCATCTCAGATGATAAAATATTTCTTTAAAATCACTATAATTTCTAAAATGGCTATTAAAGATGATCAGGATTGATATTGATGGGTTTTGTAGTTCTTTATTAAGGTATGGTGGGTGAAGTGTGGAACTTTTATATATACACACACATGCAAACTGGGATATACCATTTTTACCCCTAAGTGACTTCTGATTGGAGGAGGTCATAGTCTACCTGACAAAAAATCTCATTGGCACCCAGTCTTTTCACACTTTAAAAGATTAAAAGGCTATCTTGGTTTGATTTGAAAAAAGAAAACTCATACTCATATATTACATAGTATTCTCACTATTGAATCAGCAAGCATTTTAAATGCTCATTCCAATTCACAACATGAGTCATAAAACAAATTTAAAAGTTTTATTTTATTTTATAATTTGAGCTAGAATGATTCATTCATTCTCAGAAAGTATTTTTTTTTTCCTGAATTTACTTTCCAAAGCCAGGAAATTTTAGTTAACATTTATTGTAGGCCTGGCTAGGTGCTAGGAATGAAAGTTGAACGAGATGTAGTCCTTGCTTTCAAGTTGCTTAGAGTGGGAGAAGAACAGTTTCTCTACCACAATTATAAAATTAAGGAACCAGAGCTTGGAAAGAAGGTAGCTACTGCGTTTATAATGAGATCATCCTACATGCTCTGGAGTGGGGGACCAGGTGATGCTTGGTGAGAAGTGCCTCAGTTGTTCCAAGATTGATCATTAAGACAGAAAAAAGAACAAGAAACGATGGGTGAAGATAAAGAAAAATTGGAGATGGCCAATCAGGATGCTGAGGGCATTTGACTTGAAAATATTTAGGGTATTGCACACATAATAAATCTCGTATCTTTAAGCACAGGCAGTTATAATGTTAAGATGCTTGTTACTTTTTTTACATGTCAGATTTTTCATTTTTTTAATTAATTGTTTTAATAAAACAATTGGAGAGTATCGCTCAAGGAACCTATCTACCTTTTTAAGGCTCCCGTTTATCTTTGTCTACTTGCTTCCTTTCTCTTTTCTCTAGAAATGGGCTTCCTTTGCTTACTGGTTTACACTCATTGTTTCAGTTTGCATGGGGCTCCCCGTGACCACCTCTGACCCGTGTCTAGCCTCTGTTCTCTGTGACCTTGTAGCTTCAACGCCCATTGCTGAGCAGACATAGTCGTTCTTTGTTCGTATTCCAGAGGGAGGATCTGATTGGTCCAGCATAGGAACTGGCTAGCTCTGGGCTGTGGTGGGTGTGATCCTTGGTGTAATATATAGCCACAGCCCCTCAGCAATAGATACGTGTGGGCTGCTTCCCTTAAGAGTGTGACCAGGGCATGTACTATGACGAGATGCTTATTGCTTTTTTTTTTTTCTATATATTTTTAGTTGTCCAATTAATTTCTTTCAATTTTTTTTTTTAGTAGAGACGGGGTCTCGCTCTTGCTCAGGCTGGTTTCGAACTCCTGAGCTCAAACAATCCGCC
>NW_012139080.1:1808445-1815653 GCF_000956105.1 Propithecus coquereli | reverse complement strand
AATGGTAGATCTACTTGTATCTATTTAAGGTATCTCCATATTGCTTTCCACAGAGGTTGCACTAGTTTGCAGTCCCACCAGCAGTGTATGAGTGTTCCCATCTCTCTGCATCCACGCCAACATATATTGTTTGGGACTTTTTGATAAAGGCCATTCTCACTGGAGATAAGTGATATCTCATTGTGGTTTTGATTTGCATTTCCCTGATGATTAGAGATGTGGAGTATTTTTTCATGTTTCTTGACCAGTGTTCTGTCTTCTTTTGAAAAGTTTCTGTTGATGTCCTTTGCCCACTTTTTGATAGGGTTGTTTGATTTTTTCTTGCTGATTTTCCGGAGTTCTATATAGATTCTAGTTACCATCCCTTTATCGGATATGTAAGATGCGAATATTTTCTTCCATTCTGTAAGTTGTCTGTTTGCTCTCGTGATAGTTTCCTTGGCTGTGCAGAAGCTTTTTAATTTGACTAGGCTATGAATTTTCCTCTCAGGAATGTTTTAGCTGTGTCCCACAGATTTTGATAGCTTGTGCCCCTTTATCATTTAGTTCAATCTTAATTTCCTCTTTGACATCAGTATCATTCAGCAGTAGGTTGTTTAGTTTCCATGACTTTGTGTAGAGATGAGTGCTTCTGTCAATGTTGAGTTCTAATGTTATACCGCTGTGGTCTGAGAAGATGCATGGTATAATTTCTATTTTTTTAAATTTGTTGAGACATGTTTTGTAGCCTAGGATGTGGTTAATCTTATAGAATGTCCTATGAGCTGATGAGAAGAATGTATATTCAGTGGTTTCTAGGTAGAATGTTCTGTAAATGTCTGTTAGGCCCCTTTGCTCTAGGGTTCTGTTTAAGTCCATTGTTTCTTTGTTTATTTTCTGTTTGTAGGATCTGTCCTGTTCCATCAGAGGGCTGTCAAAGTTCCTGGCTATTATGCTGCTGTTCTTTATCATTTTGTTTAGATCCAGTAGGATTTGCTTTAAGAATCTGGGTGCACCTGTGTTAGGTGCGTAAATATTTAGAATTGTTATGTCTTCTTATTGAATTGTCCCCTTTACAATTATATAATGACCATCTTTATCTTTCATTGCTTTTGTTGATTTGAAGACTAAGTTATCTGATATGAGAACTGCTACACCTGCTTTCTTTTGGTTTCCATTTGCATGGAACATTGTTTTCCATCCCTTCACCTTGAGTCTGAATGAGTCCTTGTGGGTGAGATGTGTTTCCTGAAGACAGCAGATACTTGGCTTGTATATATTTATCCATTCAGCCTATGTCTCTTCAGTGGGCAGTTCAAGACATTCACATTTATTAAAAAAAAATTGGTAAGTGACGCGGATTTATGTTCATCCTGTAGAGTAGAACTTTGTTGCTTTGTTTTACCTCTTGACCCTTTGTGGTATCTGGCCTGTGACCTTTAGGTTTTGGGTGATTTTACACTGATACATGTCTATTGTGCTGATCCATGAATAATGCAGTTCTGAGTATTTCTTGCAGGGCAGGTCTTGTCTTGACATATTCCCTCAGTGTTTGCTTGTCTGAGAAAGACTTTATTATCTCCTCATATATGAAACTTAGTTTTTCAGGATACAGAATTCTAGGATGGGCATTATTCTGTTTTAGAAGACTGTGGATGTGGCCCCAATCCTTTTGGCCTGTAGTGTCTCAGTTGAGAAGTCTGCAATTAGTTTGATGGGTTTTCTTTTGTAAGTTATCTGCTGCTTTCACCTTATGGCTTGTAGAAGCACCTCTTTCATGTTTATTTTGGTCAGTCTGAGGACTATGTGTTGTTGTGTTTACCTCTTTCTGATGAATCTCCCAGGAATTCTTTCAGCTTCTTGTACCTGGTTATCTTGATTTCTAGGAAGGCCATGGAAATTTTCCTTAATTATTTCCTCAAATAAATTATCCAACCCTTGTGTATTTTCTTTTTCACCCTCAGGGGTACCTATGGTTCTTGTCAGGCCTGTTTACACAATCCCATATTTTTTGTAGGCTTTGCTTGTTCCTCTTATCTCTCTGCTATATCTCTGTGACTGACTTGTTTAGTTGAAAGGTGTTGTCTTCAAGCTCTGAGATTCTTTCTTTTGCCTAATCTAACTATTCTTAAGGTTTTCCACTGTGTTCTGAAATTCCTTGAATGAATATTTCATTTCCAGAAGTTCTGTTTGATTTTTCTTTAATAATTCATTTTTTTAGTGAATTTTTTTTTCATTTCCTGCATTGTTTTTTGTCATTTCTTTGTGTTGGGTTTCCATTTTATCTGCATTTCATTGTGATTTCTTAAAATCCATGTTTGAAATTCTCCATCTATCATTTCAATATTCTGCTTTTGGTTGGTATCCATTGCTAGGGAGCTGGTGTTCCCTTTTGGGGGTGAACTTTGGTCTGAGTCTTCATACTTCTGGAGTCTTTTTTTGCTGGTTTGTTTTCATCTGGAGCAGCTGTTGCTTCCTACTTTTGGATTTTCTTTTGTGTAGATAATGACACACCCAGTTTAATCTCTGAGCCAGTAGGTGGTGCTTGGGGGTGACAGTCAACCACACCCTGTATGATTGAGTCAGTATATTCAGTAAAAGGGCATGCAAATTGACCTCCCTGTCAGTAGGTTGTGCTTACCAGAAGGAGGAAGCTACAATGTTGTTTTTGTGTCCTGTGACCAGCTCTGGTTCCTCTGGAGAAGCACTCTAATGCCCCAGGTGGTGGGTGGGGCCCTGGGACTTCCAGGTGCATCCTTATTCTCCAACTTATTCTCCAGGGGCAGGTGGGGGAGTGAGGCTGGATGGGGCTGAGTTGGGTGATCCTGCCCTTAAGCTCCACAAATTCTTTTAGCAGGGGTCACAAGTCTGTTCCCCACCTCTGGGCAAAGCTGCTAGGGAGGGGTTGAAGTGGCCCCACTCAATCAGAAAGTATGCATGTGGAGGCGGGGCTGTCTGAGACCCACAGTCTGGAGCAGGCCTCATTCTTTTCTACCCTCCACTATTCTGTGGTTTCTTATGGGCCTCTTCTAGGACCCACACTGCACTCTCACCCCTGATCTGACCCTGTAGGCATCCACATCTCATGAGACTAATTTACAAATATCCCCTCTGTGCCCTCAGGCAATGCAATTGAGTCCTGGGTGTGTGGGTTCTGGCCTGTGAGTCCATTCTCTGGGCCCTGGAGAGCAATCTCTGACCATGCCAGGGAGAAGGATGCTGGTCCCAAGTCACCCACGGGGTGCCCAAGCTGGTTAAATGTCTGTCCACCTCAGGGTTTGCCCCACTCTGCTGGAGTCACTGGGCAAACAACACCAGGGAGCGCTGGCAGGCAGGGAGCTCACAGTCTAATCACCCTTCAGTCTGCTGCAGGACCCCAGAAAGAAAGGTCTGATTCCTGTTCCTTATGGAAGCCTCTGTGTGGTGGCTCAATTGTCTCTGTTGGTAGCCGTGGGTCGGGGACAGGAAGGGGAGAATAAGAGTATATATGGAGGAAAGTCCACCCTGTGGTTGTCTCTGCCCCTCTCTCTGGGAGGCAGTCTGTCCAGAATGATTGGCTATGGAGTCATGCAAATCACCTGGGACCCACTGGACCCCTGTAGCTCCTGCAGTCTTGGCCAGAGTTGGAAAATGTCTGTGTGGGGATGAGCAAGATGGAACCTAAAGGGTTGAGGCCCCCTGGGGAGGACAAAGGCACCTGGTGGGTAGAGAAGCAATATGGCACCTGCCCTCTGGCTCAGGTCTGTGGGGTGGGAGGTGCCCTGGTGGTGCTGGGAAAGTGGTGCCTGTCCACAAGAAGCTGTGTGCTCACTGGTGGCAGCAGTCTGTGGACTTGTGTTGGCAGAAGGGCTCTCCAGCAGCTCAGATGGCCCCCAACAGTCCAAGATGTGAGGAAAGAATGTTAAGCACTCCACCTCTCCTTTTTGCCAGTCTCAATTATCTTGGGTTTTAATCCCCACCAGTGTCTTTCTCCTTCCAGTTCTGCTCTGCAACCTCTTCCTGTGGAGTCTCCTGTAAGTTCAGGCACCCTTTCTTCAGATCTTTATCTGATCTCTCCTTGTCTGTTTGTTTTTTTCTCTTTCATATAAAACTTCCCCTTCTTACAGAGACACTGTGGCTGGTGGTGTTTCTGGTCTGCCATCTTCCTCTTCCTCTAAGAGTTGGTTTTGTGGTGGAGACTATTCTCAAGGTGATTTAGAGTTTTAGTGGCCCTTAGTAGCATCCCTAGTGCCCCACAGTCAAATTTCCATTGCTTAAACAATTCAAGCCTCCTAAAGCACTCTTCAGTTTTTCTATCATACATTTCTTGGGGGCATTCTAATAGCAAATACACAAATAACCAAATCTTTGAGAATTTTTTTTAATTCCATTTAAAAAATCTAACACTATACTATTAACCTGTAAGACTGGCAGTGAGGGAGAGAGAGTGATGTGTTGCTGCTGCATTCAGTGTGTAAAGGTATTTGACACTCTTTTAGAATGACACAGTCCCAACTGCATTCTGGTACATAATGCCTAAGTAGCCACAGTGCAAGATGCAAGGAGTCACTGGGGCTAGATGTAAAGCATCAAACTACTTTCAACAGGTTAGGCTATTTTGCTTTGAAAAACCTTTTTTTGCTATATTATTGTGCTTTGTTTATTTTACCTGGTAGGATTCCTTTCAGTACTGAATGTTTTGAAATAACATAAAGGTCGAGGAAAATTTGTTTTTTTCCCCCTTACAGAAAATAACGGTACAGAAAACCATTTTTTACTAATCGTATCTGTCATATAACTTTCAAAGTTATGTAGAATTGTTTTCTTTAGAATGTCAACGCATGAATACCTGTGATTCATAGTGTTCTTTGGATTTTGGAAAGATGAGTTAACATATGAAAGGAAAGATTACACTGAGTGAGCTCACCCTGACTCATTAGGTAACTAATGTACGTGCAATTAACATGATGGTGAGGGGGAGGCAATCAATTATTTTCCTCTGAATGATCTCTTTTTATGGACATATACCAACTTGCAAAGGATAGATGAAAATTTTCCCAAATATTAAGGAAAAAATAGCATAGAAGCTCTTAATCCTTCTTTGGAATAGATTTTTGAAAAGATCCTGGTGTAACTCACTCCCTAGTTGAGTAAAATTTTGAAGTTAATGCCTTAAGGCATATATAATTCCCTTTCCTCAAATAAGTGTTAGAAAAAATTTAGTTTGACTGCAAGGGCCTGTAGAATTAAATTGTACCTGTTTTTAAGGTTTTAATCTGTAAAGTATAACTGACTTCATAAGGACTAAGGTAACTGCAAGAGAGCCTGAGCATTAAAATCTTAATTTATTTTCTCTTCTTCCTTCCTTTCTTTCTTTTTTTTAAAGAATACTCTTCAGGTTTGAGATGATGCTACTGTCTCTAGTCTTCTCCTTAAGAAGGGGGTGCCAGTGCTGACAACGGCTGCAATTTCCTCCTGGAATTGGGTCTTTGAAGCTCAAACCACACAGTTCCAGTTGGGTGGATCATGATTTTTACATATAACTACATTCACTAAATCATGTAAATGCAAACAACACCTTTTATTCACATTCCGTGTCTCCCAGACTATGTCTCCCTGTGTGTCCACATCTACATTTACATCTATGTCTATATTTATAGTCACAGCCAAAAAAGAGATCTTAAAGATAAAAATATTGCCATGTTTAAAAGGCAAACGTTAAAATCTTTCTCTTTATTTTTACAATCAACACAGTTTTATCCTGTTTGTTCTTTCATCATAAATTCTGATTTAGAGGGTGATTATTCTACTAAGCATAATTATATCTGGAATATCAGGCATCTAACATCCATTCTGTCACCTTTACTTTTTCTATGAAAAGTATAGAATAGTTTTGCTTTAGAAAAATATGAAAAAATCTAAAGGCACATTTTCCTGAATTTATAATTTCCAGTCCATAAATTAAAATAATTTACTTTTTCTTTACCTGTCTTTAAGGAATGTATGTTAACCATTACCCAAGATTATACACTGGCTTTTGGTATTTTGTAACAGAAGTTGATTAAGTGGTAGCATTATCTTTGCACATTAATACAGAAAAGTCCCTTGGCCTATACAGATTTTACTTATGTTCAGTTTTCTCCAGACATTTCTTTGTGAGTAGTGTTTTAAAAGTTATATATCTGTTGGCAGATAAATTCATGATCTAAAAAAAAATGTGCTTTGGGTAGTGTTCAAGTTTGTATTTTAATTCTCACTTGCAAGAAGCCAAATTAAAAATAAAATGAAAAATAACTGAATTCTAGATCTTTGGTTTCTGGGTCCATAATAATCTATCTATGGTATTTCTTCTGAGAAGAAAGAATGATTGATTAATTATCTCTTCCAGGTTGCACTGTTTGAGGCATTTCCTTTTACTTTGATGTCACTCAAGTAATCTATTGCTATAGAACAAATCACCCAAAATTTATTGGCTTAAAATATCTTTATTATTAATATCTCTTTCTGAGCTGTGTGTTGACTGGGGCAATTGTTGCTCGTGGTCTCTGATGAGGCTGCAGTCATCTGGATGTCCACATGGCCATTCACATGGCTGGCAGTTGGTTCTGGCATCAGCTGGAGCTTAGCTGGACTATTTTTCAGAGGACCTACACATGCTTCTCTATGTGAGTTAGACTCTGGCTTTCAAGAGAAATCATGTCAAGAGTACACAAATCAGAGGCATTCATATACACCAATAACAGTCAAACTGAGAACCAAATCAAAGACTCAATACCCTTCACAAGAGCAACAAAGAAAATAAAGTACCTAGGAATATGTTTAACTAAGGAGGTAAAAGACCTCTACAGGGAGAACTATGAAACACTGAGGAAGGAAATAGCAGAGGACGTAAACAGATGGAAAACCACACCATGCTCGTGGGTTGGCAGAATCAACATTGTTAAAATGTCTATACTACCCAAGGTGATCTACAGATTCAATTCAATCCCTATTAAAATACCAACATCATTTTTCATGGATACAGAAAAAATAATTTTACGCTTTGTATGAAACAAGAGAAGACCCCGTATAGCAAAAGCAATCCTAGGCAATAAAAACAAAATGGGAGGTATCAATCTACCAGACTTCAAACTATACTACAAGGTTATAGTAATGAAAACAGCTTGGTACTGGCACAAGAACAGGGACATTGACCAGTGGAACAGAATTGAGAACCCAGATATAAAACCATCCTCATATAGCCATCTAAT
>NW_012139080.1:1804011-1807260 GCF_000956105.1 Propithecus coquereli | reverse complement strand
CAGGATGGACACCCTTGAAGCTCTGACTGGGGTGGGAGCAAGGTCAATGTTACCTAAACATTCGTACCCCCATAATATGCAGAAAGAAAAAAAAAGAAAAAAAAAGTGAATGTCATGAGAAACACAAATGGAGACTGCAAGGCTTCTTATGATCTAACATCAGAAGTCCCAAGAGCATCACTTCCACTGCATTTTATTGGCCAACCAACTAACGAAGGCCTGCACAGATTTAACAGGAGGGGAATGGACCCTGTCACTCACTGGGAGGTGTATCAGTCAGTAGCAACAGAACCAATAGGATATGTGTTTATGTATGAAGTGTGTGTATGTGTGTGTGTATTATCTACATGTAAAGAAATTTACTTCAAGGAATTGGCTCACACAAACGTGGGGGCTGGCAAGTTGAAAATCTGTAGAGCAGACAGGCAGGCTATTAACTTAGGCAAGAACTGATGTTGCAGTTTTGAGTACATATTCATATCTACAAAACACCTTCACAGAAACATCTAGACTAGTGTTTGAACAAACAATTGGACTTCATAACCTAGCCAAGTTGACATACAAAATTTAAATATCACAGGAGGCAAAGAATTTTTGTGATCCTCTTAAATTTGCTGTAGTTATCATAAGAAATGCTTTAACAAGAGAAAGATTTTGCTTTTAAGGCAATAGCAACTTCAGACCTGAGAAATTATGTTGTCCTCCATTAGGACTAACTAAATCAAATGCTTTTCTCTGATATGGTAAGAAGACTGTTCCACCAATCTCTGTCTCTCTCCTAGTCTAAGACTCATCTCTTGATGTTCAGAACTGATATTTTACATATAATTACATCAAGACACTACACTTTAACCAAATGTAATGTCTATGTTCCTCCCTGACTTTCCTTTTTAGAATCTGGTTACTTTATTATTTACTCTTATATTTCTGTTTCTTTTCTTTTCTCTTAGAGCTACTTTGTCAACATTAATATATTATACTCAAGTATTCTCCCCCCCACAAAGGAACAATACCTGTTTAGTTGGAGGATATCTCAACTTACATCACTGTATATCCCTATTCAGCAACCTATTTTTGTGTCTTTTTTCAACATTATGCACATATCTAGAATTTTTGGTTATAAATTCAAATGAGACTTGACCTGTGTTCGACGTTCCTCAGAATAAACAGACTTGGCGAGTTTATTTAATTTTTCTACCATGACTATCTCCCTTCCTACTATTAGTTTTCTAATGGTCACTGGTTCATTGATAATATAATCCTCTAGGGTCTTGTAACAATGCAGATTCCTGGACCCTTTCTTTGATGAGTGAAGCAGAAAGTCTGGAAGTTAGTTGTAATCTGCATTATTTTAACAAGCACCCTTGAGATAGTCACTTCCCTAATCAGAGTTCATCTTTAACCATATTTACTGCTTTAGGAGAAAACTCAGCCTCTAATCCTCAATACTATCATCTACTCCGGATGAGTTTATATGTCATTTAATTGATAGCCTGATTTTTCAGATTGGATTCCCTTTTCTTCAGCCTCTAATAGAAATTTTCTGCCTTTCAGGCCTTTACTAATAGTAAGATACTCTTAGAACTTCTGTCTACTGCCAGTCCATATATTTGAGTTTTTTTTTATGGCACTCTCAGCTTCTGGTACCAACAACTGTTTCAGTCTGGTACACAGAAGTGTACCATGGTATAAGGAATTTATTATAGGTATTAGATCTTACATGCTTTATGGCAATAGAGTTCCAAATGTAGGAAAATGTTTGAGGATCAGAGAAATATCACTAATCAGTTCTAGTGTAGGGGAATGAGTCAGAGTTTGTTAGAAATTCTGGAAGCTATGTGTATCACAGTACTGAAATAGGACCACAAAAAGGCCTGATGTGGAAATCTTATAGAAGGTTGTCGGTTCTTTGTGACTACTGCCTTCCTGAGTTAGTTCCCATCTAAGTGGTGGTGATGGGCTTGGGGTCACTATTGGTTATTATGGCCAACAGCTGGGAAGGAAATTTGGTTGCTGAGGAGGAAAGGAAGACAAACTGGAACCCATTAGTTCCTTGACATCTGTCTCTCCTTGCTTCTAACCAGTGTTGATATCCGGAGTGTAATGGCTGGTGCTTCACTTCCATCTCTCAATCTCATGTAACTTCACTTTTAGCCAACTCTAAGCTGAAACCACGTGGAGAAGGAGATTCTGGGAAATATTGCTCCCAATGTAAACAAATTGACAAAAGAACAGTTTAGCACATTTCACCCCTTGTCAACTTGACATCCACCCACAGCTCTTTTCAACATATATAAGTTTCAAACAGATCATGATTCTGACTAATGTGCATCTGCTTCCTTTACAACTAAAAATAAGCTAACTTTCTCCTCAATAAAGGTTTTACAAAGCTCCACTATATTTATTTTATTTATGATTGATGTTCATTTCTTGCCCAATTTTGAGTTTATAGAAATAGCCTCCTTCTAAACTTTTATTCTAGAAATAATGGTTGTAAAGATCTTGAAATAGACAGGAAAATTATCTATAATCTCACTATTGAAACTGAAGAGCTTTGTAAATTTGGCATACCCCTTTCTGATAATTTTCCAGTGTGATCTATTATTATATATCATGAATTAGTGATAGGAACATATTTAATTTGCCATTCAATTTAATATTAAATTATAACTATGTTTTCAGGGTGTTTCATAGCTTTCCTAATAATGCCTGCATAATATTCTACTTAGTAACTATGGCATCAATTAACTTGCTTCCATTCTACTGCTGAATATTTAGATTGTTTCCAATTTTTCATAGGTACAAACAGTCCCATGTAGTCAAGTATAATGCATTCCTAGACAGGTCTATGAAAGTGAAATGCATGAAATTTGTACAATAGGCTTACAAGTTAGTTATAGGGGAAGTCTATTCCCAAAAGCTAAAAATTTTATAAAATCCATAACTCTATTTCTTTTAATATAATGTTTCCCACAACTATTCACAGAAAGCTTTTGTTCTTTTATTTGCAATAGAATACTGTCAACTAGTTTAATTCTAGTGAGTGACTGACTGAAGCTAAACATCTCCTGATTTCTTCCTTTTTGTAATTTTATTACATTTGTAAAAGTAGTATTTCTATGTGTATCAGCAATTTTTCTCTTTTCTACTAATTTTTACATTCTTTATAAAATAAGCATAACATTCTATATCAAAATAATTGCATAAACATTGCTGAAGAGAAAAAATGACGGTAACACTGCCAAATAT
>NW_012139080.1:1801185-1802916 GCF_000956105.1 Propithecus coquereli | reverse complement strand
TCATCATAATTCAGTAAGGATAAAATAAAGGGATGGAGTAGAGAAGAGCGGAAACTGATAAGCAATGTTATACGGGTCAAATCCACCATAACTGTGGCCTGTGAGTTTAGATGTGGGAAGTGGGAAATGAGCAGAGAGTCTACATGATTTTCAGACTTTCATCTTGGGCAACTGAGTTCATGGTGATGTCATTCTCTAAGAGAGGAAGATTACAAGAGAAGAAGCTATTTCATTGGTATATATGGTGAGTTTGGTTTTATCCATGATGAGTTAGACACATCTGTATGATATCAAAGGAGAAATATTCTTTAGATCGTTTGATGTATGAATATGTGAATGTAGTTGGAGAAATAAATTTGGGTAGTATCATTAATAAGAAAATTAATCTTAAAATGTATATTTGGATAACTCAGGAAAAATGTGCAGTAAAAAGAACAGAGGGCGTAGGGCAAATTGTGCGGAGCACAGACATTGCGTAACCATGGAAGGAATATATAATATCAAAGAAGGCATAGAAAAAGTATGAGGAGATGTAAAACTCTTCAGTATTTTATATATGCTATGTAGAAAGGCTTTCTATTAATAGTTTATGAGTCAGATAATGTGTGCTTTTGTTCTGTTTCTAGCCATGTGGCCTTGGATACCTCACTTAATATCAGCAAATTTTTATTTTCTACTGTGTAAGGTGAGACAATAGCTCCTGCTGCCTGGCTTACAGGTTTATGGCAGATAAGATGATACATGTTCAAGCATCTTGGGAACACTCTGAAGCACCACATAAATGTAATAATTTATTATTATGTTCTAGATAATGACTTCTTTTACTTACTTTTGCACTTTCTTTCTTCCTTTGTACTAAATGGGAGGTTATGTAACCTTATAATTTCAGCTTTCAATTATGGGATTATCTCTTGCATTGAAAGAAACATTACTAAAAAATTTATAAGACTACCAAATAGTCTAGGCCATGAACTTCTAAGATATAGAACAGAGGACACATTAATTTTTTTAAGACTTACTATAATATACTCCAAAGATTAAGCTCATATTGAATCAGTACTAAGAAAATAAATCTTTGGAAATTTGGTTATGTGCTTGGCATCACTATAAAAGCAATTGAAAGAAAATGGGGTTTCTAATTCAAGGTAGATGACTGAGTATTAACATAGTCTTAAAAGTATGGCCCGTATCAGGGATGCCTAGAGTTAAACTTATACATTCAGTGGGATTCGTCTTGCTACCTGCTTCCATGTTTTTACAGACTTTCCTCCTATGTCAATCCTGTCTGCCTTTTCCCAATTTACTTCCATTTTAAGAAATTTTTCTAACCCGGAGGAATATATTCTTTCATTTTCAAACACTAAAATATGAATATATTAATTTTTAAAGGTGATGTTTCTCAGAAAGTAAATTGTGAACTACCGAGACTCACTGACTTGGGTAATTTTGACACCTAATCCCACTGGAGAAACACTGCTCTAAGAATATATTTCTTTAAAGAGGAATGCAAGGAGAATTTTTCTATTACTACCAAAGAAATGAATGAAACATTGTTATGGTGTAATGAATATAGTGCTTGAAATAAAAAGTCTTGATTTTTTTTTTCTCACGGATTAAACATGCAGTGTTCTTAGCTTAGTCACCTAATCTCTTTGATATTCCCATTTGCCCTCTTTAAAATGGATACATTAATAATAAAAAAAATCTACTCAATCTCACAGAGTAGTTTTG
>NW_012139080.1:1795495-1796884 GCF_000956105.1 Propithecus coquereli | reverse complement strand
TTTTTTTTTTTTTTTTTTGTGACAGGAGAAAATTGATACCTTTAGTAGTAATTAGCTTTCTAAAAGGCTAGTTTACTTTTTAAGTATGCCTTTCACGTGTTACTTAATGCTTAATATTAACAACATCTTGACTGGAAAGAAATAATAATTTGAAATACAGAAGAATTTAAGGTGTAAGTTATATTCTCACAATCTAAAAATTTTCCTGCCTGGAAAATATTATTAATAGAAAATCATGGGGGTTGGGGAGAAATACAATGAAAAGCCATTTCTTGATGTTTTTTCTTAAGATTATCTAAAATTGCCTGAGAGAGGACAAGTGAGTTGATATTGAACTGTTGGGGCATCTTCCTCTGCAGAGTGAACTTCATTTACTTCTGCAATTTCCTACATATGTAGATTTTTAAAATTTTCCAAATTAACAGAGTAAAAATGACTTTTAGTGTGGACAGTTCTAGGAATTTAATGCGTACATTTGTATTGCTACCACCACAATCAGTATACAGACAGTTCCATCATCCTCTAAACCTCCCTTGTGCTGCCACTTCATAGAAACACCCTCTGCCACCCTTAACCTCTGACAACTACCAATCTGCTCGCTGACACTACAGTTATGTCTTTTTGTGAATGTTTTATAAGTGGAACCATAAAGTGTTTAGCCTTTTGAGAATGGCTTTTCTTCACTCAAAATAACAACTTTGAGACCCATCCAAGTTGTTGTGTCTGTCCTTTTGCTTGCTGCATAGTATTCCATTGCATGACTGTACCCCTTCATGCACTGAAGAACATTTGGGTTTCTAGTTTTGGGTATTTACGAATAATGCTGCTATAAACATTCATGGACGGGCTTTTGCGTGAACATAAGTTTTAATTTCTCTAGGGTAAATACCTAGGGGTAGGCTTGCTGGGCTATATGGTAAGTATATGTTTAATTTTGTTAGAGAGGCTTTGCTCTTTTGCACAGCCATCATGGCATTGCACGTGAGTTCAAGTTGCTCTGCTTCCTCTCCAGCCCTTGGTATTGTCTGTAGTTTTTATTTTAGCTCTTCTGATAGGAGCTTAGTAATGCCGCATCATTGTTTTAATTTGTATTTGCCTAATAGTTAATGATGTTGAACATCTCTACGTGTGTTTATTTGCCATCTATATATCTTCTTTGGTGAAATGTCTGTGCAAGCCTTTTATCCATTTTTCAACTGGGTTGTTTGTTTTCTTACTATTGAGTTTTGAAGTTCAGGATCCAAGTGATCTGTAATTGATTTCTCCCAGTCTTTAGCTTTTCTTTACATTCCCTTCATAGTCTCTTTTGCAGAAGAAATCTTCTTAATTTTGCTGAAAGTTAACATCAGTTTTTTTTATTAATCTTGCTTTTGGTGTTATATCTAAGAA
>NW_012139080.1:1791373-1795355 GCF_000956105.1 Propithecus coquereli | reverse complement strand
CATTTGGAATAGATTTATTTTATATTGTTAGCACAGAGCTATTCCTTTTTATTATATTTTCTAAAAATTTCTCATAGGAACAGAAACTATGAAGACTTTAATACCTTTTTGATGTAGCATCATGCAGGAGTATTAATATCAGTTTGACAGCATATCAATAATAATATGACTAATGCAGAGAAATTCTGCCTTGGGGTTTATGCAAAGATCACTTGCGCTGTATTCTTATGATTTGAAGGGTCATTACCCATCAATGAAGTGAGCATATGTCTGTCAATAACATTGTTTATTCTTTTAAACAAACCCATAATACGCTTAAGGAGATCAGATCCATAACCGTTGCGCCCCTAAAGGGACAATTATTTTTCACTCTTATGGTTGACGTTTTATTTAAATGCCTTCTAAAACAACAGATAAGAATTACTTAATATGATTTTGGTGTGAGTTTGATTTAAGGAGTGAGTTTTCTTATGTTTGGTTTATAGTGAGTATTGAATATTATCCAGTCTTATAGTGAGCGTTGAATATTGTCTAGCCTTTGAGTTTAGAGCTGAAATTACCTGCCAATGAATATTAGTAAATACTGTAGACTCTCTTTTTTCCCTTCCTTTTGCCCATTCATTTTTACTCCTATCATCAGTACAGCACATGTGGATTGTCTTCTATGTGCTACAGAATGTATGCAGTGATAGAAGAGACTTCAAATCAGTGGCTCTCAACTGAGGGTGATTTTGGCAATACCTGGACAATACCTGTCAGTACCTGGAGACATTTTTGCTTGTCACAACTGGAGAAGTGTTACTGGCATCTACTGGGTAGAATCAGGGATGCTGCTAAATAAAAAAGACACAACCAAATACTATCTGTTTCCAAATGTCATAGTGCTGAATGCTGGAGAAACCTGCTTACCTAATTTCTGTCTTTATTGTACACTCAGTGTTGGCATCTTCTCTGCAATATCCTCACCAGGGGCTTTCTTCCTGATCCCTCACAACTTCTAATATGGAATTTCCAATGACAACTATGCACGATTTCCTTCTACATCTAGAAAGTATTGGAGTCTTTGGATTACTGCTTGGAGGTTTCTGTTTCTTTCATGGTCATCTTAATCACCTTGTGACAAAACATTGTTTTCTCTGGGTGTGATTATTACAGTTTATTAACCACATTACTATGATGACACTTTGTATTAAAAATTAACACAGAGCCAGGCTCGGTGGCTTATGTCTTTAATCCCAGCTACTCTGGAGGCTAAAGTGGGAGGAAAGCTTGAGGCCAGGAGTTTGCAATATAGTGAGACCCCATCTCTATGAAAAATTTAAAAAATCAGCCAGACGTGGTGGTACACACCTGCATTCCCAGCTACTCTGGAGGCTAAGGCAGGAGAATCACATGAGCCCGGAGGTTCAAGGCTGTGGTGAGCTATGATTATGCCACTGACACTATCCTTGGTGACAGAGTGAGAGCCTGCCTCAAAAACAAATAAAAAAAGGTCTGGTTGGTTGTATGCTGTCTTGTTTGAGAGGTATTACAGATAGTGGCTGAGAGCACAAACTTGGAATTCATGCTCTCTGGGTTTGAAGAATAGTAGCTCTGATGCTTATTAGCCATTTAAACCTAGGCGAGTGTTTAACGTCTCCATAAAATGTAGATTTTACATAGGATCAATGTAAATATTGAATGAGTTACTACTATATTTCATCAGTACAAAGATGTTATTGATTTAAAGGTACAACGTTATTTTATGTACCTCTAAGAAAGAGAAAATGCTGCCAATTAAATTATTACATGCCATCATGTATAAGGCACATTCCAAAGTTGTTAAAATGTGGAAAAATACACACGTTAGAACCAACAAACTACAGTATCTGTAAAGCATTTAGTAGAACTGTGCCTGGCACTGAGTATGCACAAAATATCCATTAGCACTTCAATCAACAGCTGTATAATAAACCACCAGTATGAAAACAGGCAGTACTGTTCAGAAAGAACTCCAGACTTGCAGCACTGCCAATATTCTTCTTCAGCAAGAGGATTTTTTTCTTTTTTCTTTACTGACAATACTTTTATTCAGACATGTTTTAGAGGGTCACTAACGATTTGAGCATGAATATTGATTATGCTATTCTGTAATGAACCCATTGAAAAAATAAGTGCAGCCAACTGACTGAAAACATTTTGTGGGTGAGGAATTTTTGTTTGAAATGTCCTCAATTCACTTCTTTATCTGATTTGATTCCATGTTCTGTGTCATAGTAGCCTGATATATTTTCTTGACTGCCCTGTGTGAGAGTCAATCATTCCCATGGGCTTTCACACCATTCTCACGCACATCTGTTTATGTTCCCCTCTTTGTATCGTACCTTAGTCTTTCTTTGTATGCCTTGTCCACTTTAATACAAACACCTAGGGGAAATGGACCAGGTGTTAATGGTCTGTAAATACCTAGTATCTGGCACAGTTTCAGGTACAGGCTAGGTATCAATTGCATACTATACAACTTTAAGTCTCTTTTGTGCCATAAGATGTAGAAAACTTAAATCTGTCAGGACTAGAAACTAACTAAGCCAATTGGTGAAATAGTATGTACTTTCTATTAATAAAAGAATTATGTAAGGTCAGAGTTCGGTGTGTTATACTGGAACATAGAAAGCATCTCAGTTCAGAAAAAGCAAGAATTTCTGCCAACACTTCTATCAGTCCCATATCCTCCTAAACTCTTGAGTCAGAGTAAGTCTGAGCCCTTAACTTCTTCCTTTGCTCCAATGTGGAACTGGCTTCTAGTTTGTCCTTTGTCTTTCCCATCTATATCTCATTTGACATGTGGATGAAGAAACTCTTAATAGAAGAGGAGAATAATTTTAGAGGCTTGAAAATTTTGCTAGAGATGATGATCAGATGTGTAAGCTGATGACAGATGCAGTTAGAGTCATGTCTGTAAAATCTAAGATTACTTTCTGAGGTCCATACTGGGCAAAGACAGCAGCACATGTGGAAGATAATGGCTGGGACTCTGTTGCCCTATCATTGAGCCCAGAAGGAAGAACAATGCATTCCATTGATAGAAAGTTCAACCAAGGAATTTGAAAACAAACAAAGAAAACCCCAACCTGTTCTAGGATTTGGGGAATGCAAGAATACTTCCTAAAATGGAGCTTAAGCCATTATGTATCCCTTCACCTATGAGAGGTGAGACTAATATTCACAGCTGCAAAAGTCTTATCAGATACGCTGTTTGGATGAAGCTCTTTGCCCACATTGGGTCACACATCAAGGACAATAGCAAATGGCAGGCTGCTAACTGCCATGTGGTTTGCTGAACCCAATATAACAACAAAGAATCTACCAATAGAGCTCACAGGTCTAGTGTTTTCCTGTTTATTCCAGTAGCTTTTGGAAACTCAATCCTCTATCCAAAAATAGTAGTAAGAAAGCAAAAATATAACCATAGCAGAAGAAAAGGCATTACTAAGCTAGTTATTAGATTTTGGAAAAAGGCTCAGGAGTTTTGCATCCTAATTTATCTCCCTCTCTGAAAGAACACTTATTTTAATACCTCCAGATCCTGGTTTTTATTTAGGCAGATGGTTGGAACATTACAATAATATATTGACAACAGATGCACACCTTTTCCTGGACTTCGCAGTGGGGAGGCTGCTGCCTCAAGAAATTAATGGAATTTAAAGTCTCTCACTTCCAGGTCACAGGTTTGAAAAATGCTCTTTGTTGTATCCAAAAATCATTACTATCTAATATGTGTCATGCATCATGAACTTAGTCCAGATATCACATTGGGTATTAATAAGTAGCAATTGTAAGTAGACAGGAAGTGATTTCTTTTTAAAAGGTGCCACAGTGAAATACTATTCAGGGTGGTGTTTTAAGTCCACTTTAGACAGAGACACTGTGATTTTGACTAAGGTTGACCAAATTCCGTTGGTGTCTGTAGCATCTTTCACAAGCATTTTTTTTTTTTTTTTTT
>NW_012139080.1:1787416-1789848 GCF_000956105.1 Propithecus coquereli | reverse complement strand
TTTTACAGTTATATCTATGATCCGTTGTGATTTAATTTTTGTGGAATGCATGAAGGTTACATTGAGGTCCATTTTATTGCATGAGGATGTTCCAACACCATTTGTTTTAGAGACTATTCTGTCTCCATTGATTTGCCTTAAACTTAGGTCAAAAAATAATTGGCATATTTGTGTGGGTCTATTTCTGGACTTTCTATTCTGTTCCATTGATCCGTATGTCTAACCCTAATAGCACAATGTTTTGATCACTGAAGCTTTATGGTAAGTCTTAAAATTGTAAAGTATGAGTTTTCCAACTCTCTTCTTTTCCAGAATTGTTTTGGCTATTCTAGTTTTTTTGCCATTGCATATCAATTTTAGAATCATCTTGTTTATAACTACAAAAAACAATCTAGCTGGATCAGCTAGCTAATGAAGATAGTCCCCTTCTCTCTTCTCTTATTAGTAGCATAATTAACTGATGAAAGAGTCTAGAGGGGAGAGACCAAGGAGAAACTAGCCTTGCTCAAATTGACAAGAGTTTGGAAAGAGAGGTACACTTGTTTCTAAGCTATTCCAGCTTGAGCTGCTGGGGTATACAACTTGCCCATTCACATGATGATTTCAGATCCCTTTCTCTTGATTTTCTTTGAAGAAACAAGAAAAGCATCTTGATGGGCACTCAGTGGTATCCAAGTCTTAGTTCAATAGTGCTAAGTAATTAGTATCATTATATAAGCAAAACACTAAGATCATAAGATTTTTCTGCCATGGCATTAGAGATTGGAAATTATTAGTGGAATAATGGTAGGATAAGAGGTATCATAGTATTTTTCCTTTTATCTGCTACGTCCAATAAACAGACCTGTTTTCTTTTATAGTGCCCAGTTCTAGAGTATGTTTACTTTGCTTGAAACATGACATGGCAAAGGAGACTTGGAAAAGACTGGAATTTTCAGCCCAGTAGTCATTTGGGGACATATTGGCAGGATGAGATATCAGCAGAATAGGGGTAGTATTTGTTAGAATAAAGCTGGAATATAGTAATCACTCTATGTGTGGTACATCAGCCATCTCTTCTGCCCCATTTCTGACACTCTTAGCTTCACTCGTTTGTGGATCCAGCTACTGCCATGGACTCTGACCAACTTCACACAGATGCGACCTAATGGGGTCTCACCTCATGCCATGTCTCTCTCACGTCTGCTTTGAGGCTTCCCTGTTCACCCAGAGGCATGGACACTGGAAGATTCTGAAAGTCAGCAAGAGTTAGTGCTCTGTGTAGCAAACACTTTGATTGGTAGGAGCTAGTAGTGAATTATTTCCCTTTTCCCTTTCTATGCGTATTCAAAGGATGGTCCTCAGATGTGGCTTATGTGGTTTCTCGAGGAAGATCCTAGGAAATCAAGCAATCGATTGTATATCTTGGCAACCAACCAATAACACATTTTCATATTAGTTCCCCCTCCATCCATCCCTGCTTCACTCCCTTTGTCTTCCCCTCTGCCTGCTGGTTCTGCCCTCCCTAATTGCACATTAGCACTTAAAGCTATGTCTGATCTTCTATTTTCTAGGGAACTTTGGCCAAGACAGAAAATAACAGCATCACCTAAGTAAGAGGCCCATGTGAAGTATAATGAAATATGAGGTAAGCATTTCCAGTTGAATATGAATACTAAATTATTATGTTCAGTTTACTGCAATGAAATCTTTTTGCTTCACTTTTCAAATTTAATTTGTTTCCCCTTTCCAGTGCCACACACTCAAGAGGACTCTGGTCTTCTGCCTTTTAACAGGATGAGCTCAGGGAATCTGTGCTAAATAAAGAGTTGTTAATTACTCTTGGGTTGTTTTAATAAAAACTTAAGCAATACATAATATGGAGGTAAAATGATTTTTTATGTCTTCTCAGACTTACAGATTTACTTATGACTTACAGATTTACACTACAAAGAAAATTTATAATATCCTTAAAATAGTCATATGTTGTAAGCAGAGAGACAGGTTTATTTATCTTGTAGAGGATGGTAATTGGGGTTCAGGGAGATAAAGTTACTTACCTTAGATCACAGGGGACCCAGAGTCATGATTCTACCAAAATTTTGTTATTTTCTCTTTGTCTCTTTTATATTGGGAGTTTGAAATCACTGGGTCTTGGAAATAAATAAATTTACTTTGAATGCATCTATGGGCAGCATCTCTAACACAGTCTAATCTTTCAATTGATATTAATTGTCTAAAGTTTTGTAGTTTATATAATGTAACATATATAATATGTGACAATGTGAACTTGAATTGAATTAATCAACTCTAGAAGAGAAACAAGTTGCATTTTACCTAGGCTTTCATCTCAACACATCCTGTGCCCTTTTATAAGTGCTTATTATTCTAAGTACATCTTATTTGTTTATTAAAAAAATACATTTTTCAAAGCTCTTTGCTTCCTTCCTCCA
>NW_012139080.1:1773519-1786941 GCF_000956105.1 Propithecus coquereli | reverse complement strand
AAAAGATTTTGACAATCAAGCAAGTTAAATGAAGATAAAGTATTTCTTGACCGTAGTGTGCACCACATTTTCTCTTTTCTCAATCGTTGGCATATGCTTTTCACCATGAGATTTCTCAAATGATAGTCGAGGTAATAATTAGCTACTGCTTAGGTATCAACAAATCCTACTTCAATACTTTCTGTATGTACAATAAAGGGGAAACCGAAATATTTTTTTTCTGTGTCAACATTCTCACTCCTCGTAGTTCATTAAATCAAGATGATATAAATCCCTGAAGACTGAAGTACAAATTTTAGAGCTGTATTGATTTAACCTTCCCTTGGTAAATATTTCATAGTTCTATAATGTGCAAATGCAGTCACACACAGAACAAAAGATTGTACTTTTCTTTTAGTATGCAAAGGGGGCAACTGACAGCTTTTATTATACCATTTAGAAAATAATACATATGAAAATGTGTAAGGATATTTTGTCATTATTATGGATGTCAAGAAGAATTGATGAAAGATTGTTTTTAAAACAAGATTATTGTAAAGATTATTTTAAATGTGTCATTTTTCAAATATAAATCCATTTACCTTTTATAATTTAATTTTTTCTCTTATTATGTTTTCAAATTATTTATTGGTTCTTTTTAAGTAAGAGGCCTTTTTTTTATTTTTTATTTTTGGCCTTTTATTTCTCCCTCATTGACATTGTGGAGAAACTCAGGATTTAATTATGTGATATTCAAGTTACTTCTATAACAGCACACTGTGAAATCATGGTGGCATAAAAATAAATATTTCATTGAAGGATCCATCATGGAATAAGTTACCTTCCTCATCTAAGGGTTGGAAATGAGGCTGTAAAAATGACAAATATGTTATACTACTGCTTAATGTTTTCTCTTTTTAAACTTTGTATAATAATAAAGCCATAGTCAACACAGAGGATGTTTTGTGAATACTGATGTATTGAGATATAACAAAATTAGTTTCCTACTGCCATAGAAATGACATAAAAAAGAAGATGATGATTTGTTCTTTGAATACTTACTTTGCTAAGAAGGAGGCCAAGAAAAATGGATCTATGGGTGAATGATAAGGGACTAGTATCATGAGATATCAGTGTGACCTGCTTTCATTAAACTAAAAGTTTAATAATTACATACCACACATTCACACATACACATTTTAGGAAAAGAATATTATCAACTTTTATAAACTAGCAACTTGGTGCACTGAAACAAAAATTCAATCTACACCAAAGCAAGTTGTGTTAAAAATTCTGGAAATACAGTGATGAGGTTCACTTATAAAGACAGTTTCTATGGTCAGAGGCCAAGACTTTTCACTACAGGGCAAACTTTAATCATAAAGACAGACTTTTCAAAATCTAATCTGAAGACTTTTCAGTATCTAATCTGCTGAGTTGTCTCATAAAATTTTCCCATGAAAACATAATACAGATATGTAAAAGGAAGGCTAATTATATTCAATTTCCTGTACTCTTAAAGACAGGATAGCTAGCTTTTATTTCCGTATCACTGTTATGTGTGTGTATGTTGTGTTTTATGTGTGTGAATGTACACATATATGTGCAATGTATGATATTGTACCATATGATCTCATTTAAAGTGAGTTTTATTTTCTCGGAGATGGTCTAGGCTGTACTTATGTCAGTATTTCTGATTATTCCCTCATAGTGCTCTCTGTAGATGTCTATATTTCTCATCACACATACAGTTAAAGCATAGTGAAAGTATAGCTATGCACAAATGTTCCTCTAAGCCTGTCCTTTTATCACTGAATATGCACATGAGAAATCTTGCTACTTGGGAATCATAGTCACTTTGATACATCAAAGGCTATTTTTTCTTAGTTATTTTTAATCCTGTCCCCAATAAATATTTCCAGGTCAACTCCTGGCCATCCATTCTCCCAATCTATTATAATAACTAAAATATGAGTACTTATTTCATTCAACAAGTGTTTCTTGATCACTCAATCACTTAAAATGTGCCAGATATATCCCCTCAATGTAAGTTTGGGTGTAGAAAGACTCATGTCTCCAGGACCATCTGCTTTACTTACCTGTACATCCCACCCAAGTTTTAAAAAGTATTTAGGTATGATGCAGTCACTTCTTAGAATATGTAAATGACTTTACCTGGGAACTTGGAAAATAGATATCTATGAAGAGAGGGAGACAAAGTAAAAGGAACAGCAAATTCATACTGAATCTGTTTATTTCATTTACTCAACATTCAAATGAATGTAAAAAAAAAAAAAAATCTATCGAACACCTTCTATGCACCAGGCAATTTCTATCCATTTGGGAACTGTGAAGAGTGAACAAAACAGACAAAAATATCTGTCCTCCAGGGGCTCACATTCTACTGGGGGAAATAGATAATAACCATGTGAACCAATAATTAATTTATATGATATGATTAGGAGGTTGTAAGTCCCATGGAAAACAAAAGAAAAATTATTAGATCAGGATAGGAGCAATTGGCGGTGCTTGTGGGCTGAGGCAGTTTTCACTTTCACACGGATGCTCAGGACAGATCCCCTTGGAAAGATGAGCTATGAGCTGAGACTTGAAGGAGGAGAGAGAATTAAGCAAGGAGACATTTGAGGTGGGGTAATTTAGGCAGGAGAAACAGCGAGGGCAAACTGAAGGAGACACACTAAGACCAGTGTGGTTGTGGAGATGCTGAGTGAAGTAAGGGAGGGAATAGACTGTAAAAGGCCATTGACTGACTGACCCGATTTAAGGTTTAAAGGAATCTTCTGGCTGCTGTGCTGAGAAAAGGCTATCAAGGGGGAAGGGTAGGGACAGCATAGGAGGAAGGAGACTTGCAGGTACCCAAGCGGGAGAGGATGGTGACTCAGATTTGGTATTGGCAGTGCAGGTGGTAGCAAGTGATCAGATTCCAGATATTTTGAACATTTCCAATTATCTTGACAGTAGGGTGTGAAAGAAAGTGAGAAGTCATAGATGATGTCACAGGTTTGGCCTAAACAATGGTGAAGATGGAGCTGCCACCAAGGAAATTACAGAAGACAATTTTGCAGATGGAGCAGTTTTGGGTGGGGAAGGATTAGGAGTTCAGTTTCAGACAACTGAGTGGAGAAATAAAGAAAACTAGCTGGATGTGAAGATGTGAGTCTAGACTTCCAGAGAGAAGTATAAGCTAGATACATCAATTTGTGATTCATCAGCATATGGAAGACATAAGTGAAATAAACCAGATATAGAAAGAAAAATACTGCATGATCTCATTTATATGTGGAATCTAAAAAAAAAGGAAGGTCAAATATACAGAGTTAGAAAATAAAACAGTGGTTACCACGATTGGGGAGCAGGGAGGAAAATGGGGAGATGTAGGTCAAAGGATACAAAATGATAGATATATAGGAAGAACAAGTCTAAAGATTTAATGTACAACATGAGGACCGTAGTTAATAAAATTGTAATGTCCAGATCCTGGTTGTTGTAGGAAAAAAAAAATTGTAACGTATTAGGAATTTTTGTTAAATGAGTAAATTTTAGCTATCTTGTCACAAAAAAGTAACTACATGAGGTGATTTGTATATTAATCTGGTTCACTATAGTAATCATTTAGCTAGCTATGTGTATCCCCTAACACCATTTTATAAACCTCAAATGTATACAATAAAAAATTTATTTTTTAAAAAGCCATTTAAGTTGAATGAAATTACCAATAGGAGTGAGTATTGCTAGAGGCAAGAAGTAGTAAGTAAAATGTTGGACTACACTGACATTGGCAGGTTGGGAAAGAGACTTCTCCAAAGAAGATGGAGAAGGTGAACTATAAGAAAAACCAAGACAGAGTTTTGTCCTGAGAGGCAATAAAGTCTGCCAAGGAAGGAGTGATCAACTGTGGTAAATACTGCTGATAGGTCAAGGAAGAAGAGGACTGAGGTTAATATTTTAAATAATTGGGCAGTTTCAAATAAAAGCCCTTAAGTGAATTTCTTTTCTTTGCAAGAGAAATGCCAGAAACTTTTAAGGGGCAGTAGCACTATCACCATGAAAAACACATCTTTAGAATCAGATAGATCGAGGCTTGGGTCCCAGCTGTGTCCCCCATTGGTTTGTGACTTTACGACAGTCACATAACCTTCAAGAACCTCAATTTTTTCATCTGTAAAAAGTAGTTAATACCTACTTCACAAGGCGATTGGGGGGATTATATGTTTAAGTCCTGGTTTTCTTCCTGATGTAGGATGAGTGTGACAAATGATAGTTGTTATAATTATTGCAGTTATAGTTACATTATTAACGCTGATAGTCAGGCTGCCTCATATACAATCCTATCCCACCTATCCAATTGTTCGCTACAATCCAATGTGGTCTTTTGGGTCCAAAGCTACCACTCATCATCCCCAGAATATCCTTTGTGCTTTTTCTCTTCCATTGTTAGGCGATGTGTTTTCCCCAGGTTAGAATACCTTCCATTCATCTCTGACTATCAGGATCCTACCCATTCTTCAAATCCTTGCTCATGTCCTATTCTCTTCCGGGAAGCTTCCTTTATCATCCCAGCCAGATGCAGCTTTAATCTCCTCTGAACTAATCTAACACTAATAACTGCACTATCAATCTTCCTTCAATACACACTGCATCGAGAAGACTAATCTGTTTACATGTGTTATCTCTCCAAACTACAGAGTGAGTTCTAAGAGATTAGAGACTCCTGTGCCTTCTCAGAGACACCATTGCCGTAATTCACTTAGTCCCTCGGCATTGGTTGACAGTTGATGATGTTGCTTCTCTGGGGTTGGTTTCATACCTGGACTCTTCTTTTGAGAGCCAAAATTTAGATCTTTTTCTATAGTTAGGAAAAGCACCTTTGAAAATTTAGATGTCTTTTAAAAATGTTTGGATGGTCAGAAAAGAAAATGTTGTGAGACCTTATGTGAATGACTGTACCTCTCAGGGTTAACAGGCAAAGTAACAGGGTGATCTTTAGGACTAAATGAGAAAGTACACGCGAAGTATCTGTTAATAAAAGATACCCAACACAGAGAAACACTAAAAGTAATTATTTGTATTATTTTTTAAAGCACATTTTTATACAAACTTTGTGTTTCTGCAATGTGGGTATTTCAGATCCAGATTTAAGTAAAATTCATTAGGGTCTTTGCATTTGCTGGCATTGTCTTGGTGCTTTCTTAGATGTTAACATATTTAATCCTTAAAATCCTTAAAACAATCTTGAAAATTTTTTTCTTTTTAAATAAATGAGCCCTATGAGTTTCAGAGTGACTAAGCAACTTGCCTCATGCCACATACTTAATATCTCCAGAATCCAAGTTTAATGTTCTTTCATTTGCATTAATAATTCTAATATCAATACTTAATAAGCGCTGAATTTTCATAGGGCATTGTACTCACTTGATCATATCACTTAGCCCCAACAATACCCTGATGAGGTAAATGTCAATGACTTTACTGAGAAGGAAAGTCAAGTCCTTCCCCTAGACCACACAGGTGGGCATTGAAGAGCAAGGATTTAAGTCCAAATGATTCTAAAGTTAGTGGTTGTCCTACTCCTTTACTACGGTCATCATTTCAGGGGCTTATTCCTACCAATTTGAATAGGAGAACACACATATTTTGTCTCAATGTGACAGCACTGTAGACTGTTCCACAGGCTAGGATCCACTGGTCTAAAATCTCTTGTTTTGGTTTTTAATTGAACCACTCATTGAATCCTGAAATTCTTTCAGCATACTTAACTCCATGTTCTTCTTCTCCTTCTTTGCTCGAGTAACTCCTACATATTCTTCAAGCCTTTGTATAGTCAAAACCTCTCCTGAGAAGCATTTCCTTCTATCTCCATGCTCAGTACGTACTGTATTTCAGATGTGTGCTCTGGGCAAATCTCTATCACCCACAAACCACAAAGTTTTCCTATTTTTTCCTCCCCTAAATTAGGTCCTTAAATTTCTAATCATCACAAAGCCTAGAACATGGCAGTGCTCAAATAAATTTGTCCAATGAACAAATAAAAATTACTTCTGTCCAGCATTTTTTACTATTTCTCTACAGTGATTCATTCTTAAGCAATACCAATTTCTTTTCTCTACTATTGAGATCATGCTTCTCTTCAGCTTCCCACTCTCAAGTGGTTCCCCACCTCCTCCACATTGAGAACAAGAATTTTATTTTATCAAAGGAGCTTTTATCAAATCATTCTGAATTTCCCATGTCTCCTCTTTATTCTTAAGCCACCACCTCTGCTCATTCCAGCTTTAGCAAATGACATTTTTTCTGTAACTGAGGTTTGCCCCTTTTTGATCTTATCTAAATTCCTGGTTGCCTTTATCTTTGGGCAGTCAATATATATATTTTTAACCCCCCAAATCTAGTTTCTGGATTAGCTAAAGCCCATGTCCCTAACTCTCATCAATGAAATATCACATAAATGGAAAATCACAAATGCTAGTGCTGGGATAGTCCAATTCTCCTCTGACTCTGAGGATGAGGGATGGAGAGTGTGGTCAGAATGATCTCTGCAACTATATATCCCTAGATTGTGGTCTCCTTTGCAGTGACTCTAGGCTAGATTATTTTAACTAGCCAAAAAGCTTAGTTCTTCTCTGGGCGAATAAGGAGTAAATCTTATCGGTGTAGTTTCAATAATCTTACAAAAGTCTCTTTTCCCTAATTAGAAGCTAAAAAAAAAACAGGGTTGGAATTGACTACTGGAAGTAGCTCTCCATTCAGGAGGAAGTACTGGCAGGCACTCGAGACTTGGCACCTTTCTGGAGAGAATTCCACTGCATTGTTGTTACTAGACGCACATAAGAGGCACTACAGAATATTGACGAGTGACCAGACTTTGCTCTCTATCTGACCCAATCTCAAGTCCTATTTCTGCAATTTTATAGAAGTTATCATTTTGAATAAGATATTTAACTTCCCTGAAGTCCAATTTACTTATGTTTAAGTAGATAATCATGGTGCCTTAAATTTAACAGCATATGTATGGTGTGACAGTGTCTGCATCCAATAGGGGCTCGATTAAGAAGTGAATGGTGCTAATACGCATTATGTGGCAGCTTATAAAAGCACATTTACATAAACAAAGCAAACTTTGGGGAAAGATTGTTCTCTCTCTCCACTAATGCACTGGGAAATCTGGTTGCTTTTTAATCTGCCGCCCCTTAGACTGAGTGCTATGCATGACAAGGGATGATTTATATTCATATTTTCCTCATAGGATCTAGTAGAGTTTATGGAACACAGTAAATTTTCTGTGATATTCTTTAAATTGAACTTTACAGAGGGTCAGTGACTTCTTCAAGGTCCCTCAGCAAGAAAGTTGCCAACTTAGTATGGGAGGCACATATGTTATGAAGTCTCATGAGCTTTCCAGTGGCTGTGTATTTTAATAGCACTCCTATGACCACTGGTGGTTCAGAACTTAAAATAAATTGATCAGTTTTAGATATAACTGTAACTAAAAATTTCCATCCTTTTAGCTCTATAGTCTTACCGAATATGAGGTCTTAATGTTGGGGATAAGAATTAAAGAAAATGCATTAAAGATGTAGAATTCTCCCTTTTAAAGACACTATAAAGTGGCTTTGTAGAGGCAGTTCCTTCTTCAGAGTGAAGAATACAGCTGGAGTGGTATTTAGCTTAAGGTCTTAGTAGTTTATTTTTCTTGCTCTAAGGCGTAATTACTGAGCTGAATACTCTTGGTAGATTGGCTATGGCAGGGATAATGTTTGCAAACCTTTCAGTCATGTGGTTTGAGGTCAGAATGAAGTTCTACAGATTTCCTTTTGATGTTTCTTATCTCTAGGCAAATCCTTTCCATTCATCGGTATATACTTTTCCTCAGTGGATATCGGTTGAGAAACATAGATGTTAAGTGACTCACTTTCATCCCAGAGAACACCTCCCAGGTTTTAGAATGAAACATCATAAATAAGGATCAACAGACTTTGTTTTTTTCGTAATAGACAAAGCCAAGCTTTTAATAACGTCACATCCTTGAGCACCAGTGCATTACTTGAGTCAGTCTCTTGAACTCCCCAATTAACATGAAGGCATTAAAAAGATCCAGAGAGTATACTGTGGTTCAAAATGGGAGAACGTGAATCATAAAATGGGATACAATCTAAATTATAGAAAATAAAGCTCTTAACTGCTCGAAAGATACAACATATAAACTATTACTAGCTGTCATAGAATAACCGTGTTTAACATGGGTTGTGTGCAGCTCAGGCAAGACCCGTGAAGAATGCTGAAATTGTGGCTTAGTTAAATGATGGCAAACAGGTTTTAAAATGATTGGAGGAAGCTTGCAGGGGTACTTGAAAAAAAAAAAAAAAAGAAACATCTTGAAGCTGCTTTTCTTCTAGCGGGGGAGAGTGCTATGGGAAAAACGCAAGGTGTATACAGTGGGTGCAGGAAGGGGGAGTGACAACAGACGTACTACTGGTTTGCCATGGGGAACCTGGACAAAGCCTCTCATTAGTTTTGGAGAGAATGAGTTCTTTCAGAATTTATCTAAATATATTCTGGATGTTTCCTTAGCTATCTTCATAATTATGCTCCCATAATTTATCTTAACTCTCCTGTTTCTCAGAGTAAATTTGAGACAGATATCTACAATATACCAACTAAATGGGGAGTAGATTTTAAGTACTTCTTATCTTTTCTAGGACTTGCTGATAACAGGAGCACACTTGAGCAGTCTTCTCTCTCTCTCTCTCCCCCTCGATAGGATTCCTTTGGCAGCAGGTGAAGCACATACTAACACGTTGCACTTTCTTTATAAGGGTTACCTGATAATAGCAGGAGGCTGCTCTTTGTACTGTTTGGGCATCTCCCAATAAAATATCAGATACAAATATTTCAAGGCCATATATTAAAGTCTCTGTTTTAGGAGCTCACTGGCTCTGAGCTACTTGAAAGAAGTAATAATTGTTTTCTTTAGCATAAGTTCCCTCAGGTCATGTTTAACTAAATGCTTAAATCATAAAGGTCCAATATGGACTTCTTGACCAGGTCCTCTCTGTAAAAGAGTTTTCTATATAATAATTGTGCATAGTTGCATCAAAGGACCTTTCCACAATCTGCTACCAAATTTAACAACTGACACAGGCAAAGCTTCTTACTTAGGAGGTTGACTTCCAAAAGGTGCTTGTGTTGTGGACCACAGCTTTGCATTTTTAGACTCCTGTGATAAACATGTGTGTGCTCATGATCAAAAAGCAATCAATGTTTGCATTTCTAATTTCTCCTTCTCTTTTTTTTTTCTCCTTACACCCTCCCTTACTGAGTTAGTTAGTCATGAATACAAAATAGATATCGTCACCTGTCCCCTACAAATTTACTCCCCACTTGAGACTCGGCTGTTGTTACATATTGACTGAATAACATAATGAATTTATAAAACCTTGGCAATAAATGTGTCCTGTTTCAAAATGATGTGCATGAAGCCATGAAGTGGTCTTGAGCATGTGCTCTCCATTCAGTTTTCAGGAAAGCATCCATGATCCATTCTTGCTTACTGCCTGGTTTTTGCATTTACAGCTAAGGACATGAAAAAAAAAATATGAATATCAGGAAATAAACACTCTTTTACCTCATATTTTTGTGGCGGTTTGGTTCTTTTGATTCATCAAGTTGATCTTAAAATTGTTGTAGTGTTCATTTCCAAAAAGAGATCTGTGGATGTGCAACAGACATAATGGCCACAGTAGATGAACTGAAACCTGACTCAGAGGAGAAGGAATTATTTTAAATATATCTCCTTCCACCCTCCTCCTGCCCTATGCATGGCAGCCTCCTGATAATTTTGAAAATGAACTCAATTGAGTATATTAGGTGATGAGGAGGTTTTTTTTCCCTCCTTCTTTTCCTGGATTAAAGTGTTTGGTTTTAACAAGAACTTTAGAACTAATCTCTGTGTGCTTCCTTATCTTTTCTTGCTCCACTGAGCTTTTTAAACATAAATGCCATGAAGCAGCACACCACTGATCTTAAAATACTGGAATCTCAGAGCATGATACAGGTTCTCTTCACCACCTACTATTAAAGACTATTAGAAACAAGTCTCAGGCCTCTGTTTCTTCCTTGCACTCAGCAGAGGCAAACCACCTCCTCAAACCCCCAGGCTGACCCCAACTGAACCTGCCCATCTTCTCCATCAATGCTACCATGGACATTGTGTTTAGGTTGTAACACCTAGTGGTTAACCAGGAAAAACATGGCCTATTTTAATTGCTTCGGAGCAAAACAAACACACCTAATCTTTCCACAAAAGCAGACTCCAGAAGTAGATCTATTGGCTTATGTACCAGAATGCAAAAGCCCAGGGAAGGTGCTCAGAGCAAAAAATTCATTCCCATTCTTGACTCTGCAGCAGAAAGCAATGGTGCTATAAGGCATACAATCTTGTTTTACAAAATTCCAGGAAATGAGTGAGATCTGTTGACAGAAAAACTTTACACAATTTAGATTTAGCAGAGTTTATTTGAACAAAGAATGATTCATGAATCCAGCAGCATCCAGAACCATAAGAGGTTCAGGTAGTTCTGCTCCACAGTGTGGGCATTGTGTATTTATAGCCAGAACAAGGAAGTAAAGTACAGAAACAGCTTGATTGGTTACAGCTGGGCTTTTGCCTTATTTGCATATGTCTGATCAGTCAGAAGCCTGTGATTGGCTGAAGCTCAGCTGCTTGTGATTGGCTGAGACCTGGCTATTAGTTACAAAAAATATACCCCTAAATTAGCTTTCGGTTTGTTTAGGTACTAAGTTCAATTGTAGCTCATTATGTAGGGGCTCAAAGTTCAGAGAGAGCCTCAGACCAAATTTAATTTAACACTTTTAGACTACCAATCCTGCCCCAATATATTTTACAAATTGGACAGTATAAAATAATAGGATCATTTTGGAATAGGGCCATTTTTGAAGAATTGTCAGATGATGACACCAGTGTCTCCAGTAATCAGAAAAGGGAGATTCTTTGAGCATATTTTTAAAGCTGGGCACTTGGCATTTGATAATATGAAAAGGAGGAAAGAGGGCGAAGAGAGGGAGAGAAAAACTTTGAATTTACCTTGATAGCTCTGTGACATCTGGTCCAGCTGCCCCCTGCTCTGCAGATCAGGTCACTTGTATGTCCGGCCCCATCCCAGGATCTGAAAGCAATCTAGGCCCTGGAAAGTGGGTGCACGGTGAGCCTGGGGTCACTACATTAGTGACTCAGCTCTGAGTCAGGTTAGATGCTAATTCTGCTGCAGTCGTAAACACCTGGGATCCTGGTGCCTGACCAGCTGACTTGCCCCCTTCTGAGTGCTGCAGTAACCAGTACTTATCTTGTCCCCGATTACTCTGCAATGGCATTCCTGACTGGAACCCTAGTTACTCGTAGTCGTATAGGAAGTGCTTCCATGATCTCTCACAGATTTCAGGACTGGGTTTCTTAATTCTGAACCCCAATTTCCTCAAGCTTGAATCTTTTATAACTTCATCTGGAGGCCCTCAACAAAAGCCATTCACCTGCATGGACATTAGCCAGTTGTACACAGCTTCCTCTTTCTTTGTTATCTTCCTCTCTCTCTCTCTTTCTCTCTTACTTTTCTATATTTACTTGAAAAGAATTCCAAGCTCATAGACATTTGCAAATAATCCTTAAACCCTAATACTCCTTTCCTAATATTAATACGGTGTTAACATTAGACTATGTTCTTGAATGCTGCTCCAACAAGAGATCTTTGGTCTGGCTTCTGTGTTCATAGAATTTACCATCTGGATCGTCTTATACTCCTAATCTCAATTTCCCCAATTCCCCAGTAGACAGAATTCTAAAAATGCACCCCAAGATTTCTCATTCTAATTCCAAGAACCCATGACTATAATGAGATATCACTCCCGTGATTATATTATGTTATATGGCACAGCTGACCTTAGCTTAGGGAGATTATCCATTTGGGTAGGTTCTAATCACTTACGGCCCTTTAAAAGCAGAGAGTACTCTCCAGCTAATAGGAGAAGTCGGAGAAATCTGATGCTCTCTTGCTGATTTGAAAGATGGAGGGGGCCACATGCCAACAAAGGCAGACAAATACCTTACCACCCCAGCTGACAGCAAGCTAGAAAAGAGAGATCCCGTCTGATACTCTCAAGGAACTGAATTCTGTTAATGACTTTAATGAACTTAAAAGCAAATACTTTTTCCAGAGCCTCCAGAAGAGAACTCATCCAGTGACAGCTTGATTTTGGCCTTATGAGATCCTGAGGATAGAACCTAGTTGGACCCTCTAGGACCTCTGACCTACAAAACTGTAAACCAATAAATGGATGTTGCTTTAAGATGCTAAATTTGTGATTATTTGTTACAATGGCAGAGCTAATATTCCCTATCTTCCTTCTTACTACTGAAGCCTTGGTGAAAATACATTGGAATTGAAATAAAAGCATTTTCAGTCTGAGTAAAATGTTTTATGTACTTGGCAATTTTTTCTTCCTTTAGATGCTTGAGTTTGATTGAAGAAACTTTTGGAGTTAACATACGCAAGCTATGGGACTCTATCCTCCTTGTTAATGAATGTCCATCATTGTCTTATCAAATATTCAAAGGCATATTCAATAACTGTTAAGATAGATTAATGAAGCTTTTATATGCTGAGTAGAAATGGAGCCCAGTCCTATAAACACAGCGTATTTCTCTTTGTATCTAACAGAAATTGGCAGAAATGAGAGAATTAGGCTGTCAGCCTTAGCGAGTCTGAAATATTAAAAAGAAAACATCACAGCCATTTACTTATCAACATTAGGGATTATTAATACATTTGAAGGAATTTAGTTTTACAATAACATACTTTGCTACATCATTTAATATTTGATTCACTTGGATTTATGTTTAGGGAAATAGTGAAGTATTTAGCATAAATTCTAACTTTACTATATGATAAAATGTGAATGTTTTATGGAAGCACACACCAGTAAAATAGGCTTTATTGGATGGGTTCATTTAAGTTCATCAGTAGAGGGAAGGAATGGGTAATGACCATATAAAGTCTTGGTAAGAGCAATCAATTTAGATTCTCTTTTAATCTGGGAATGGACTTTAGTGTTTAATTTGTAAATGTGAATAATTAGCATTGTTTATGGGTTTTTATAATTTAAAAAAGGCTTCTGTACAAGGCCTTGAAAAATGAAACTTGCCTGACTAATGGATGTTTATAAAATGTGTTCTAATTGAGTTTTCTGGCTAACTCTGAGTTTTTATTTTGCCCATGATAATTGAAAATCTTGTATATTGTTCTACTTTCTTGCCTTAATAAGTATACCATGCTGAAAATACACATATTTTGACCATCTCACAGGATCAAACTTACTATTAACTTAAAGGTTATCCCAAGAATGGAAAGACAA
>NW_012139080.1:1762785-1773279 GCF_000956105.1 Propithecus coquereli | reverse complement strand
ATGGTTAACTAGCTTACCTGTAAGGTGTTGTGTTATGTTTTATTCCCTAATTGCTGGTTAAAAAAAATTCAACTATAAAATAGTTTGATAATAAATAGTTGAACAAATAGTGGTATAATACCATAATCATTATAATAATGTTTTTTAGTTCTACAGGACCTCATTGCCAAATGATATGTACTTTTCTGTTTCTTCTTTTGATGTAAAGAAACTGAGCTCATCGAGCTTTGGATGTACTAGGTGCTTCTAGTCAGTGTGCATCGATTTGAATAAAATTTTATTGACGTATTGACTGAATTAGATTTTATTGAAACATATTGCATATTAAATGATAATCATAGATTGCTTACGCCAATGCATAAATTTAAAGAAATATTCAAAATGTGGGCCACATATGGGAGAAATGAAGAAATCAGTCTTTGATTTACTATAGTATGATATTAAATGATAATCATAGAATGCTTACGCCAATGCATAAATTTAAAGAAATATTCAAAATGTGGGCCACATATGGGAGAAATGAAGAAATCAGTCTTTGAGAAAGAGAAAGGTGATGGAAAGGGTAGAATATTAGAACTTCAAATGTAAATATAGGCTCATTTCTTTCTGATGGAAGAGAGAAGTGACACAGAGTAATGAGTAATTTAAAAGGTGTTTATATTAGTCTTGGAATGTCGTCAGAGAGGCAAAAATACACACATACTCAGACACATGTATATTCCCTTGGACCTGGGTGGGTGGTTGTAAGGAAACACTAAGTTAGTGAGAGTGAGCCATAAAGAATTCCACCATTGATGAGTAATTGAGGGTGACTCTCTTCTCGACAATGTACAATCTGTTCCAGTCTCTGACATTCAAAGAAACCAGTGTTTGCACAGGGAGGAGAATTTTCTGGTGTGCTGAAGGATGTCTTTTCTTCCCCTATAAGTCCGATCATACAATTTTAGAACTGAAAGAAATCTTAGAAACATTTTAATACTAATTAATTTAATGAAGGAGAATATTAAAATCCAGGGAGGTAAAGTGACATGCTGAGAGTCACTAAGGCTTTCAATAACGGTCAAGAACTCTTGTCTCTTCCTGCTAGTCCACTCCCTTCTCAATTGTACAATGAAATCAATTATTAGGTCATTAAATATGAAATGTCTGATTTTGAATCAAAAGTTTAGTTTATTATGTCTGAAACAAGAAGCAGTACAGTTAATCAAAGTGGCACCTAAACTATTGATGCAGTTTTGCCATCTTAATGGTAGCTTGTTTATGCCAGCAGCAAAGAAGCCTGGAGAGCGAGTGGCGATGAAATCACAAAAGGTGTTTTCCACAGCTTGTTGAGAATTGATTATTTTCTCATGCAAGAAGTGTTCCAAAGTCTGGAAGAAGTGGTAGTCAGTTGGTGCAAGGTCTGGTGAATAAGGTGGATGACAGAGTTTCCCAGTCCAGCTTCTGTAGTTTGAGCAGAGTTGTTTGTGCAACATGAGGTCGAGCCTTGTCTTGTAAGAGGATTGGCCTGTCTCTATTGATAAATCTAGGCTGCTTAATCACAAGCTTCCTCATTTCATCCAATTGGTTGCAGGAGACATCCTCTGTAATTGATTGACCAGGTATCATGAAGCTGTAGTGGGTAATACTAGCTCTGGACTACCAAACTGATATCATTAGCTTTTTTTTTGATGAATATTTGGTTTTGGACTGTGTTTTGGCACTTCATCTTTATCCAACCATTGTGCCGAAAGCTTGTGATTGTCAAAAAGAATCCATTTTTCATCACATATAACAATGCAGAGTAGAAATTGTTTGCCTTTATGTAGCGACGTCAAAGAAAGACGAGCCTCAAGACGATCTCTCTTCTGATGCTTGTTCAATTCATGTGGAATCCATCTATCCCGTTTCTTTACCTTGCCGGTTTGTTTCAAGTGGTCCAATATTGTTGGAATAGTAACGTCAGCATCAAATATGAGAATAAGAAAGATAGGAAAGTCTGTTTTATGGCTGGCCTGGAAGTGGCATACAGGATTTTTTCACTCACATCACTTTGAGCAATATCTAATTACATGGCAGCAAACTAACTGCAAGGGAAACTGGAAGATGCAGTTTTTCTTAGCATTCTGGAAAAACAAATGGAATTGGTGAACATCTAGCTGAGTTCTACCACATTACCAAACAGATGTTAACTGTTTTTTGACTCTTTGAGGCAAGAAATTATACTCCTATTTATATCCACAGCCATGTGGCGCAGGGCATTGTAGGAGCTAAGTAAATATATCTTGATGATGTTCATGCCAACTCCACGTCCATTTTAAGTCTGTAACATCATCTTCTTTTTAAGTTGTTGGCTCATTTGAGATGCCAGGCTAATTTCAGCCACTGTTACGTACACTGAAGCACAATCCTATTTTAGTGACTTAAAAAAGATCATCATGCTAGGTAATACCTACCAACAGAAAATTCTTTGGGAGGGTTCTTGCCCCAGGACTTCAGTCTTTATTGTAGGGTCACTTGGTCATAAGAGTGGCTACATTTGTACTCTGTTAACTGTCTCATAGATCCTAATATGGGATTAAGATTGCATTAGAAAGTCTTTAAATTACAGAATAAAGCCAATGATAAAAATAAATTCTAAATTTGCTACAGATGTAAGCTTTCTATAGCAATGACAAAATCGGCTAAGTCTCAACAATAATAACAAATAACCCCCTTACCCAGAGGAAGCCCGTGAGGCGTTTTCTGTGCACACAGGAGCAGATGCTTTCTCCTTGCACTCAAGATTGACTCATCATTATTGTTTAGTTCCTAATGAACCCTGATAAAATATTCAGTGGTGCCTGAAATTTTTATCTTTTTCTTAAAGGAGTTTTGAAATGATGCTCTTGAGTGTATGACTAAAGGTATCCTGTAATAAAAGTACATAAAAATGGGTCAACAAAATGAAAGTATCAATAAAAATGTCTCTATGATGACTTCTAAAGGATGCTTGCTGCTGACCTGGCTTTTATATCTTCTTTAAATATTAATTGTTGATTTGTTGGTTTGAAAGCTTAGCTTCGAGTACCAATAGGTCTAGAGCTACAAATTTCTGCCTTTTTTTTTATTTGAAAGGGAAAACTGAATTCTACTACTCCCACGGGGAGTGTTGGGGTTTGCATGCTAGTTCTACCTGTATGTAATATGTTGTTACTACACTTGCTGAGTCTCCATGTTTCGTTTTAATACATCGTTGTGCTAGAGATGTTGGTGAGGAAATTTGCCCATGAAAAATAGCAGAGCAATAAAAATGGAAAAAAAAAATAAAGAGCAAAGGCAGCACTTTCCATTCTGAATATGTTTCTTCCTAATCCTGTCCCAACTCCTCATGTATCCCAAAGAGGTAGTTCAATATAATGGAAATTATATATTTTGGTGTGTAACAGTTTTCGACCCTGCAAAATAAAAACCACATAAGTTTCAGGAGGATTTTTGATCTATAAAATTTGGGATGATATCTAGCTCTCAAGAATTTTACAGAGAATTAATTTTGATAATGGGTGCAAAACAGATGCCAGCCATTAGAGCATGTATTTTGTATATTCACTAAACCTCTGGATTTATCTTAGTTTTCCATCCTTATATATTTCTGACTCTACTCATTTATGTATCTGTTTGTTTTTATGTTGCTAAAGGACATGTGCCTTTGGAAGTTGCCCTAAATACTTTTGCAAAAAGTTGTAGTGTGCCCTTTATTTATTTCTTCTCAGCACTAAAACCCTAATTTTTTGCTTTACTTTGTGCTACTGGAGCTGGACTCAGCAAACATCTTTTCTCCCTTACTTGTGGCTCAGTATTAGGCTCTACTGATGTTGGACACAGAGGGAGATTTCAAGGCTGGAGGAGGAACAAGGGACTTGCTTCTTACTGGCTTTTGGTTTTCACATGGTGATGAGCATCTCAGTTTGTGGTGAACTCTGCAGGTTTTACTGCATAGGTGGGTGAGAAGTCCTTACCACCACCACCCTCCCATCTCCTTGGATGTCTGCATCTCACCCTCATAATCTCTATGTTCCTTCTTATTCACTTACCTCTCAGCCTTTAGGGGAGGCAGCCACTTCCTGCAGTTCCTATTTCTGTTACACTTTAGAATTCTCTTCTACCCCTCAGTTCCTAACCACATTCTACCATGGTTTACCACCATAGTTAACAGTTCTTTATTCCCTGTCCAAATTACTGATGCGGCTTCTCTGTCCTGAGTAGACCTTGATGGATATGCAGAGAATAAATAAGCATGACTGGCAATACCAATAAAATTCAAAATGACTTTTTCATTTAATACATTTGAGCCAGGTATTTCAAGGGGAGTACAAAAATGACAAAGCCCCTCCTCTCATGGAACTCATAGCATGGTCCGTTTGTTTTGTAGTATAGAATCATACTGTGGAAAGAATGTTTGAGATGAGTTTGTTTTGTTTTCCCACTTATTCCCAACTTGCTTCTCAAACAACTGTGGTAGATCACCTTCAATCTGGGCTTCAACACCTTTCATGGGAAACCACTGCATTTTTACCTTCACAGATTATTATTCTGTTTTCCCTCATATTGAAAGAAAATATATTGCTTAGTAATTTCCATTATTGAAACAAATTCTACCTTCTGATATAAATGATTAATTCAATACATATTTAGTGAGCACCTTCTCCGTGCCAAACATTGATCTAGATCCTAGGAATGTACATATTCCACTGCAGCAGCAAAGAAGAAATGGGTCAATGAATGAATAAAGAAGATAATATTGAGAGGGAAGGAAATTTAAAAGGTGGTGAGTAGAAAGTACCCTGGGGAAATGGACTATTTCTTTGGGGAAGATGTTCATTAAAGTCCTCCCTAATGAACATCATCAGTAATGAATAAGCATGTCAAAGATCTGACAGAGGCTGGTATATCTGTGCAAAAGTAGGCACAAAAGCAGGTGGTACAAGATGTGGGCAGAGTGGTTGTAGGTTCAGATATTTTTAGGAATAATATACAAGGGGAAACTGATGAGGATTTTAAGTAGAGTGTGCCATCATATGCTTTGCAAAAAAAAAAAAATTTTTTTTCTGTGAATATTTGTTTCTTTTCTAGTTATCTGCCCTATTTCCCCTACTCTTTCCTATGCCCCTGACCCAGTGTTATCCCTCTCCATGTTAAAAATTCTCAAGTCTTTTGACAGTTTTAGCTTTCCTGTATAAAATTTCCTAGGCCCTTATTATTTTTTACCATCTTCAAGACTTGTACTATTAATTACATTTGTCCACATTAGAGAATTAAATGATTAATTTTTCATTCTAAATATGATTTAACCAATGTATGTAAAGGAAGTCTGTCAACTGATTAGGGCATCAGATAACTATTAGCTGATTTATTTTTATTTTTATTTTTAGAAGATACTATGTTGTTGACTTTTGCTGAGCCAGTGTATAGTTAATACGACTATGGTGAATTCAGATTGTTTTCATCTTACATTTCATTTTTGTGGAATTGAGTTCTTGCATTTAAATATGAAAGTTTGTATTTCTCAATTTTAAAGATCTTCTGGTTGGTATTATCAACATATGTTTATTTTAATTATCTCTTTTGTTGATAGCATCTAGGTAGATATGAATTGCCCTTCAGAAATTGCCACAATTAAAAATTAGGTGTGAACTATTGTGAAATATCTGAGAGAACTTTAGAAATTAGCACTAGAATTCTAGCACTGTCAAAGTGACCCGTGAAGTTTTAGTTTCTGAGAATTCCTCAAAATTATTATATATTAATCCATGTCAGATACTCTAGAAGGGGAGTTTTGGAAAGGAAATCTTTTGTTTTCATGGTAAAATACATAAACAATCCTTTGTTGACTTGGTTTTATGGCAACATACATGTAGAGCCTGGAAGTAAGGAATAGGTTTGAAGTCAATAAAGAAATCTGTGAGAAATATTTTCTATTTATGTTGAAACAAAGAGTTACATTTGCATTAGAAGATATGTGAGAAATAAGATAAATGATTGTAAAACATCATTTTGAGGGATGAAAACATCCCTCAAAAATTATAATACATATAGGACCCAGCTTCTTAAAAAATTATAGTGAAATATATCCACTCTAGCAAAAATTGATATTAAACTCCACCCATTCTGAAAAAGTCTAGAATGCTACACTGATTGTGGCTATGGGGAACCTGGATTTTCCACAAGTCTTAGGGATACAGTGATAATACCAAAGACTATAGATGAATGTATGCCCAATCATAACATGTAGAATATTGCTTTCTGTACTATTGTAGTTTTCCTGTTAAATTTGGTTATAACCTAATCGTAGAAAATTTTGGTTACTTTGCAGAATCTGTTTTTACCAAAATAACCAGTTGAGAAAACAACTATTCCTGAAGTCACTGTTTTTGCAAGCTGAAGATGACATAAATGATCTCAAAATGTGAAAGTGAGAAAAAGGAGGCCAATAGGATTTAAAGTAGACAGGGATATAGATCTGGTTAGGCATATACCCAATAAATATTCTACCCTTAATATTTACTACCAAGGCTGTGAGTTTGCCTGAGACAGCTGTGCCCCCAGATTAGAAAAAAACTAGCTTCCTGGCTGCCTTGCAGCTATGTATGGGTAGTCATGCTACCTAGTCTTAGCCAATGAGATGTCAACAAAAGTGAACTGGATTGGGTTTTGGGGAATGCTATGGCTTTGCAAAACAAAACAAATAATCAACAGAGTGAACACACAACCTGCATCATGGAAAAAATATTTGTAAACTATGCATCTAACAGGGGACTAATATCCAGAATTTACAAGGAATGCAAGCAATTTAGCAACAACGTGAAAAACAAATAACCCCATTAAAAAGTAGGCAAAGGACATGAATACACATTTTCAAAAGAAGACATACAAATGGCCAGCAGGCATATGAAAAACTGCTCAGCATCACTAATTATCAGAGAAATGCAAATTAAAACCACAAGAGATGTCATCTTACACCAGTCAGAATGGCTATTATTAAAAAGACAAAAAATATCAGATGTTGGCGACGATGCAGAAAAAAGAGAATACTTGTATACCATTGGTGAGAATATAAAGTAATACCACCTCTATTGAAAACAGTATGGAGATTTCAGAAAGAACTAAAAATAGAACTGCCATGCAACTCTGCAATCCCACCACTGGATATCTACTGTAAGGAAAAGAAATCTTTATGTGAAAAAGACACCTGTACTCATGTTTGTTGCAGCACTATTCACAGTAGCAAAGATATGAAACCAACCTAAATGTCCATCAACTGATGACTGGATAAAGAAAATGAGGTACGTATGTGTATATATGTATGTATATACACACATACACACACACACAATGGGATACTGTTCAGCCATAAAAAAGAATGAAATCATGTCTTTTGCAGTGACGTACATGAAACCAGAAGCCATCATCTTAAGTGAAACAACTCAGAAAGTCAAATAATTCAGATTCTCACTTATAAGTGGAAGCTAAATAATGTGTATACATGGACATAGAGTGTGGAATAATAGATATTGGAGACTCAGAAAGGTGGCAGGGCAGGAGGTTGGTGAGAAATGAGAAGTTACTTAATGGCTGCAATGTACATTATTTGGGCGATGGTTACACTGAAAGCCCAGACCTCACCACTGTACAATATATCCATGTGAAAAAGCTATACTTGTACCCCTTCAATTTATGCCAGTTAAATGAATAAAATCTCATCACCAAAACAATGTTACCTAGATTTTCTCCTACGTTATCTCGTAAAGGTTTTATAGTTTTGAAGTTTAAATTCAAATATATAATCCATTTTGAAGGCTTTTTAAATTTTTCTATATTTAAGTTAATTATTGTGAAAGGAATATTTAACTGTGTCTAGATTTATTTTATTTTATTTATTTTTTTTTTGAGACAGAGTCTGACTCTGTTGCCTGGGCTAGAGTGCCGTGACGTCAGCCTAGCTCACAGCAACCTCAAACTCCTGGGCTCAAGCAATCCTTCTGCCTCAACCTCCTGAGTGGCTGGGACTGGGACTACAGGCATGTGCCACCATGCCCAGCTAATTTTTTCTACATATTTTTAGTTGTCCAGATAATTCTTTCTAATTTTTTTAGTAGAGACGGGGTCTCACTCTTGCTCAGGCTGGTGTCGAACTCCTGACCTTGAGTGATCCTCCCACCTCAGCCTTCCAGAGTGCTAGGATTGCAGGTGTGAGCCACCACGCCAGGCCTAGATTTATTTATTTATTTTCTTTGTCCATTTTTTAATAGATTTATTTTTTCAAACATACGAGTGTGCAACTTTTCTAGCACTATTGTTCGAAATACTGTGCCTTCTTTGAATTGCTTTTGTTCCTTTGACCAGTTGACTTAGTATGCATAGGTCTATTTCTGGGTTTTCTATTTCATTGCATTGATCTGTTTGTCTCTTCTTGCTCATCACGCTGTCTTGATTACTGCAGGATCATAGTAAGTCTTGAAGTGAAGTAGCATCGGTCCTCCTATTTTTGCTCCTCCTCCTTCCCCTCCCCTCCTCTTCCTCTCTCCTCCTCCCTCCTTCCTCCTCCTCTTCTCTTTCTTCAGTATTATGTTGCCTATTATGGGCCTTTTGCCCTTCCATATAAATATTGGGATTAATTTGTTGATATTGATAAAATAACTTGCTGGCATTTTGACTGGTGTTCCATTTGAATCCATAGAGCAAGTTGATAAGAACTGACCTTTTTTTTTTTTTTTACTTACTATATTGAGTCTTACAATCCACGAATATGAAAATTTAGAATAGCTCTCCATTTATTTAGATATATTTTGATTTCCTTCATCAGAGTTTTATAGTTCCCTCATGTAGGTGTTATACATATTTTGTTAAATTTATGTTTAACTGTTTTATTTATTGGGTGTTAAAGTAAATGCCATTGTATTTTTAATTTAAAATTCCAATTGTTCATTGTTGGTACATAGAAAAGCAAATGTTGGTATTTTGTGTATTAACTGTTTATCGTGTAACTTTTCTAGAATTTGTTATTAGTTCCAAAAGATTTTCATTGTCAATTCTTTGGCATTTTCTACATAGACAATCATGTATTTGTGAGCAAAAACGGTTTTATTTTTTCCTTTCTAATCTGTATAACTTTTATTTCCTTTTCTTGCCTTGTTGTATTTTTTTTCTTTTATCGTATTATCTAGAAGTTCCAGTGTAATATTTAATAGGAATGTTCAGAGGGGACATTCTTGCTTTGTTCACCAATTAGGGGGAAAACATCTAGTTTCACACCATTAAGTAAAATGTTAGCTGTAGATGGGATTGCAAACTAGAGCAACCTCTGTGGAAAGCAATATGGAAATATCTTAAAGAGATACAAGTAGAAGTACCATTCGATCCAGCAATCCCATTACTGGGCATCTACCCAAAAGAACAAATGATACTCTATAGGATTTTTATAACTTTTTCTTTATCAAGTTGAGGAAGTTCCCTCTATTTATAATTTCTGAAAGTTTTATCATGAATAAGTTTTTAATTTTGTCAACTGCATTTTCTGCATTTAATGATATGATCATGTGATTTTTCTTATTTAGCCTTGGTCTTGATGTGATGGATTATATTAATTGGATTTCTAATGTTGACATAGCCTTGCATGTCTGGAATAAATTCCATTTGGTTATACTGTACAATTATACACTATTTTTATTCATTGTTAGATTATATTTGTTAGTATTTTGTTTAGAGATTTTGCATCTGTGCTCTTAAGAGACACTGTTCTGTAGTTTCCCTTTCCTGTAATGTCTTTAGTTTCATTATTAGGGTAATTCCAGCCTCATGAAATGAGTAAGACAGTGTTAAGTCAGCTTCTACATTCTGAGAGAGCATGTAAAATTGGTATCGTTTCTTTCTTAAGTTAGTAGAATTCACCACTGAAACAATCTGGGTCTATGTATTCATTATTGGAAGGTTATTAATTATTGATTTAATTTATTTTCTAGAATAAGCCTATTTAGATTATCACTCTTGTAAGTTTTGATAGTTTGTGCATCCAAAAGAATTAGTCCATTTCACCTAAGTTATCAAATTTATAGGCAAAGAGTTATTCATAATATGCCTTTACAATCTTTTTAATGTCCATAAGTAATGACAGCCATTCTTTTATTTCTTATATTAATCATTAATTCATTCTCTCATTTTTCTTTGATAGCCTAGCTAGAATTTCCTCAATTTTCTTGATCTAAAAACAAAAAAAAACCCAAAATTTCACCAGCTTTTGAATTTCATTGATTTTCTCTAGTGATTTCACATTTTTTGTTTTATTTACTACTGCTATAATTATTATTGTTGTTGTTGTTGCTTGCTTTAGGCCTACATTGCTCTTTTTTCTCATTTCCTAAGGTGGAAGTTTATTGATTTTAGATTTTGGTTTTTTTTTCAATATATGCAATTAGTGCTATAAATTTCCCTCTAATCACTGCTTTTGCTGTATCCCACAAGTTTTAATAAGTTGTATTT
>NW_012139080.1:1758433-1759430 GCF_000956105.1 Propithecus coquereli | reverse complement strand
TAGAGATATAATTCACATATCATACAATTTACCTACTTGTAGTATACAATTTAATAATTTTCAGTGTATTCACAGATATGTGCAACCATGTGACAATCAATTTTAGGACATTTTCATCACCTCATGAAGAAACCATGTATCCTTTAGCTGTTATTTCCCTGCCACTATCCCCTAACCTGGACAGCTACAAGTCTGCTCTGTGTCTTTGTAGATTTGCCTACTCTGGACATTTCATATAAATGGCATTAAATGTCTTTTGTGATTGTCTTCTTTAATATAGCATAATGTTTTCAAGATTTATCCATGTCATAATGTTCATATTACTTCATTTTTTTAATAATAAAAATTACGCAAACATACGAAAAAAATACTTTTCGTATGGTTATACCACATTTCATTTGTCCATTTGTCAGTTGAAGGTCATTTGGATTACCTCCACTTTTGACTATTATAATTAATGCTGCTATGAATATTTGTGTACAGGTTTTTATGGGAGCATATTTCCATTTCTCTTGGGTATTTATCTAGGAGTGGAATTTCTGGGTCATATGGTGACTCTACATTGAACATTTGATGAGATACCGGAATGTTATCCTAAGTGGACTCACCATTTTACATTTCCACACTAGGGTGTGAGGGTTCCAATTTTCCAATTTTTCCACATCTTCGCCAATACTTGTTATTATCTGACTTTTTGATTATAGCCATCCTAGTGGGTATGAAGTGGTATCTCATTGTGGTTTTTATATATATTTAACTCATTGCTAAAGATGTTGAGCACCTTTTCATGTCTATATTGGCCATTTGTATGTCTTCACTGGAAAAAAGTCTACTCAGATTCTTTTTAATTCCATTTTTAATTGGGTTGTCTTTTTGTTATTAAGTTGTAGCAGCTTTTATATATTTTAGATAAAAGTTCCTTATCTGATATATGATTTGCAAATATTTTCACCCATTTTGTGAGTTGTCTTTTTATTTTTTATAGTGTTCTTTACAA
>NW_012139080.1:1755035-1758383 GCF_000956105.1 Propithecus coquereli | reverse complement strand
CTGTTATTTTTCTGTTATTGATTTCTAGTTTAATTCCATTGTGGACTGAGAGCATGCTTTGTATAATTCCTATTCTTTTTAAATTTGTTAAACCCAGAATGTGGTCTATCTTGGTGAATGTTCCATGCAAGCTTGAGAAGAATTTGTTTTTTGCTGTCATTGAATGATGTATTCTGTAAATAGTGAATAGGTCCAGCTCACTGACGCTGATGTTCAGGTATACTCTATCCTTACTCATTTTCTAACTGCTAGGTCTGTCAGTCACTGACAGAGGGGTGTTGAAGTCTTCAGCTATCATAGTGAATTCGTCTATCTATCCTTGCAGTTCTATCAGTTTTTGCCTCATGTATTTTGATGATCTGTTGCTAAGTGCATACATATTAAGGACTGTTACGTCTTAGAGAATTAACTCCTTTCTCCTTTATATATGCAATATCCTTCTTTATCCCTCATCATTTTCCTTGTTCTGAAATCTTCTTAGAGTTTAGTACAGCTACTCTAGCTTTCTTTCCATTATTAATGGTATTAACATGGTATATATTTTCCAACCCTTACTTTTAATCTATCTGTGTCTTCAAATTGAAAGTGGATTTCTTCTGGACAATTTATAATTGAGGGTTTTTGTTAGATCCAGTCTGATAGACTCTATCTTTAAATTGGTATACTTTAAATTGGTATACTTTAAATTGGTCACTTTATGTTTTAATATTGGCCTAAGTATACCAATTTAAAGATAGAGTCTATCAGACTGGATCTAACAAAAACCCTCAATTATAAATAATATCTACCATGTTTGTAACTGTTTTATGCTCATTGCACTTGTTTCTTTTTTTATCTTCTCTCTTTTTCTGCCTTCTCTGATTTTGACTGAATATTTTGTGTGACTTTATTTTATCTTCTTTTGTAGCATATTCTACTTCTTTTAAAATTTTTTTTTATGTAGTTGCACTGGAATTTGCAATGTACAACTAATCTAGGTCCACTTGCAAATAACACTATACCACTTGAAGGGTAGTGCAAGTAGCTGCTAATAGAGCATCCCAATTCCTCTTTCCCTGCCCTTATAACACTATTGTCATTCATTTCATTTATCCACATGCTATAATAACCCAATAGATTATTGCTATTTTTGCTTTGAACAGTTATCTATTAGATTGATTAATGAGAAGGAAAAAAAATAGATCTATTTTATTTTTATTTATTCCTTCTCTTAAACTTTCCTTGCTTATGTCAATCCAAGTTTTGAATCTGTATCATTTTTCTTTTCCCTGAGGATTTTAATATTTTCTTACAGTGCATGTATACTGTTGTTATTTAATATATTCTCTCAGTTTTTGTTTGTCTGGTAAAGTTATTTTTCCTTTACTTGTGAAGGATAATTTCACTGGGTATAGTTTTCTAGGTTGGTGGTTTTTTTCCTTCAACATTGTAAATATTTCATTGTGCTCTTTTCTTGCTTTCATGGTTTCTAACAAGAAGTCAATGTAATTCTTTTCCTTGCTTCTCTATAACAAGAAAAATAAAGTCAATTGTTTTTCCTCCTCCTCTTGTTCCTTTCAAGATATTCTTTTTGTCTTTGGTTTGGATATGATATCCCTAGGTATAGATATTTTTTTGCTATTTATTCTGCTTGGATTTTTCTGAACTTCCTGGATCTGTGGTTTGGTGTATATCATTAATTTTTGAAAATTCTGAGCTAGCATTACTTTATATATATTTTTTTCTCCTTTTTCTATTCTCCTCCTGTTCCCATTATATATGTTATAACTTTTGTAATTGTCCCACATTCCTTGGATATTCTGTTACTTAAAAAAAATTTTACTTTGAAATCCACTCTGGAAAGTTACTATTGATATATTTTCAATATCACTGATTTCTTTTCTTGGCTGTGTTCAGCATACTGAAATAGGTATTCTTCATTTTCAGTATAGTGTGTTTGCTTTCTTACATTTCCTTCTGATTCTTAGAGTTTCACTTTTATGCCTATGTAACTCATCTGTTCTTTCATGTTGTCCCCTCCTTTCCATTAGGGGCTTTAACATATTTATCATAGTTTTAAAAAAAACCTTTGTCTAATAATTTCAAAATCTGTGTTGTATCTGAATCTGATTTTGCTGCTTGCATTGTCTCTTGAGACTGTTTTTCTTGCCTTTTAGCATGCTTTGCATTTTTATTGTTGTTGTTGGAAGCTGGACATAATGCCTCAGATAATAGACACTGATGTAAGTAGGCCTTTAGAATGAAGTTTTATGTTACCCTATCCAGGAGCTACCTTGTACTTAATGTTGCTGTAGATGTTTGCTTCATCCACTGTTGTGTTTCTGTTTCTAAGAATGTAGCAAATAGAGCCTATGCTTTAAAGCTGCGGTCCCTAACTCCTAGACCACAGACTGGTACTGGTCCATGGCCTGTTAGAAACTGGGCCGCACAGCAAGAGGTGAGTGGCGGACAAGTGAGTGAAGCTTCATTTGTATTTACAGCAGCTCCCCATCGCTTGCATCACTGTCTGAGCTCCATCTCCTGTCAGATCAGCGGCAGCAATTAGATTTTCATAGGAGCACAGGCTAAGAAATCCTTTTGAAGGTTACAGCTCATAGACTGAAGCCTAACGTAAACTGCGCACTTTAGGGATCCAGGTTGCGCGCTCCTTATGAGAATCTAATGTCTGATGATCTGAGGTGGAGCTGAGACGGCGATGCGCGCTCTGGGGAGCGGCTGCAAATGCAGATTATCGTTAGCAGAGCGGTTTGACTGCACAATAAATGTAATGTGAATTAATCATCCCACAACCATGCACCTACCCCAGTCTGTGGAAAAATTGTCTTCCACAAAACTGGTTCCTGGTGCCAAAATGGTTGGGGACCACTGCTTTAAAGATCTCTGCATTTTAATCCTCCACTGTTATTATGCTGAAGCCCTGTTGATGTAGTGGTAACATTTGGGAGAGGGAAGCATTTTATAATGTTATAATTATTATACATCAGTGTTTATTGGGCTTTAGTCTATGGGCTGTAGCCTTCAGAAGGATTTCTTAGCCTTTTTTTTCCTACCTTTCTAGACAAGAAGGGTAGAATCAGCTAGAGTGGGATAATTCCAAGAGAAAATACTCCCAGAATTTTTAACTCTCAAGCTAGTTCATGCTCAGCCTTCAGCAACTCATCGAAATTGCAATTGAAGTGTTTCTATCAGTCACTGCCTTCAGGAATTTTTGTTACTGATAAGTTGATTTTGGCTGTGATTTTCTGTACTCTCCTATCTCTCCTGATTTTGAAGTAGTGGTTTGCCCTGTGATATCAGTTCTCTGATGGATGAGAAAAGTTATTAATTTTCAGTTTGTTTAGATTTGCT
>NW_012139080.1:1748951-1753960 GCF_000956105.1 Propithecus coquereli | reverse complement strand
TCATTTATAGTAGCATCAAGAATAATAAAATATTTAGAAATAAATTGAGCAAAAGAAGTATAAAACTTATACTCTGAAAGCTATGAAACAGTGTTGAAAAATTAAAGAAAATTTAAATAAATGGAAAAGCATCACATTTTCATGGATTGAACTTCTTTGTCTTGTCAAAATGGCAATAATTTTCAAATTGATTTACAGATTCAACACCATCCCTATCAGAATCCCGGCTGGCTTTTTGTAGAAACTGACAAGCTGATTCTAAATTCATCTAGAATGACAAAGGATACAGAATAGCCAGAACAATATTGAAAAATAACAAAGTTGGAGTACTCGCACTTCATGATTTCAAAACACTACAGTGAAACAGTAATCAAGAAAATGTGGTACTTGCATGAGGGTACATACACAGATCAGTGGAATATAATCTAGAATTCAAAATAAACCTAGAAGGGTACCAATGATGTTCAATGGGGAGTGGGGAAGAATAGCCTTTTCAACAAACAGTGCTGAGATAGCTGAATAGCCACATGGAAAGGAATAATATTGGATCCCCCACTCCACACTATGTATAAAAATTAACTCAAAATAGATCAAAGATCTAAATATAGGAGCTACAACTATAGAACTTCTGGAAAAAAATGAGAGTAAATATTAATTGGACTTGTTACTGGATGTTTAGATATGACACCAAAAGCACAAGCAGCAACATAAAAAAATGGATCAATTGGACTTCACCAAAAGTCCCAGTATTTTTTAAAAGAGAGTATGATGCACAAAGAGTGCAATGCGCACCATCCAAGGGATGGACACACTTGAAATTCGGACTTGGTGGGGGGCGGGGACAAGGGCAACATATGTAACCTAAATATCTGTACCCCCATAACATGCTAAATAATAAAAAAAAAGAGTATGATAATGTTACTTTCTGGCTTAATATTTTTCAACAGATTTCTATTGCCTTGAGGTTATATCCTAGACTCCTAAGCATATTATACATGCTTTTTCATTTTAAAATGCCTCCCAAAAAAGCCAATATATTTTAATGTACAATGATGTCTATTTAAATCTTTTTTTACATATTGATATCTATCTACCTGTGTATGAGTAGTTGTATGGGAGTGTTTTAAATTGTTCTCAAACACAGAGAAAACTGTGAGTATACCCTTGGGATTACGCTGAAGTAGGCACTCTGAAACTACAGATTCACCCACTTTAAGTTAACACCTACCAGATCAAAGCATTAACAGCATGCATTTATAAAATGCTTAACTATTTTCTCTATTCATGTTTTTAAGGATTACTTTATATTCAGGATTGTAATTATCACTGTGTACACAAAAAACATATACATTCTCTTCTCTCCTAGAGCTTATGGTGTATTTAAGGGTGAGAAAGACAAGAAAATAAGTAACTATAATAAAATTTGATAAGTACCATAGGAAAGCAAGAAGACGATTCTTTGGTAACATGTGTGGTGGGGTGGACATCTACTTAGATTATAAGGGGAATGAGGATATATGGGCTGATGGAACCTACATCTAGGGTAACATCTGAATATTGGTTAAAAAGTTAACAGGCAAAGAAGAAGGAAGGTTGGAGTCAGGGATGCTGTTCGAGAAACCACTCAGATCTTCCTTTTGGGACTTAACTCCCTAGCTGCTAGAACACTGCTGACTGAACGCCTTCAACTCTCAGGGCTCTCTGGACATTTCCTTTGGCAATTTACACCTGCTTAGGATCCTGTCCTATTCCCAGAGGCAACTTGGCTTGGTTGACTGGTCTCTGCAGGAACATAAAGGTTTAGCCTGTTCCCCACAACAGGTGACAACTTTGAAGAGATTTCCTAGCTTCAGAGCTTCCTATGAGTTCAACTGAAGCCTTTGTTGAGACTTCAACACAACTCAACATTTTATCTGACTGGTTCCCTTCCCTTCCCTCCATATTTCTTGATCCTAATGGAACTCCTAAGAAATTCTTTGTAGTCTAATTTCGGTCTCACAAATCTGCTTCCTGGAAAACCCAGACTTTATTAGTTGGTTCAGGAATGGAGTGGGAATGTAGTTGCAGGAGCTGAATCTCATATCAACTAGCTAGCAAAGACATCTCTATTATTGATGGTACCTAGAATATAAATAACCCCTGGCACAAAATAGGTTGGTAAGAGTTAAAATTTTTATCAATGGTGAATTGGGACGGGTATAAAAGTTGTTTCAATTACTTACAGTTGTGTAACAAACTACCCAAAATTTAATGCCATAAAACAGTTTGGTTGGTTGCCTGAACTTAGCTGGAGAGTTATAATTTAGGGTTCCCATGCTGTTGCTCTCTGGTATTGGCTACACCTGCAGTCATCTGAAAGTTGGGCTAGATGTTTGAGATGGCTCACACCTGGCAGTTGATACGGTCTGTTGGCTGGGAACTCAGCTGGGCCTGCAAAGTGGTCTCCATGGATATTTGGTCTCTGCTTGTGGCTTGGGCTTCTTGTGACATGGAGTCTAGGATCAGAGAAAATGACCTAAGAGCAAGTGTTCTGAGAAACGTAGGCAGAAGATAAAAAGCTTCTTACAGCCTAACTTCTGAAGCTGTGTAGCATCACTCTCATTGTATTTTATTGGTCAAAAGCAAGTCAAGGGCCCAAACTAGATTCAAGGGAAAAGGACTATACAAGGGTGTGAATACTGGAGTATGTGTTTCACTGCGGGACCACTTTGATGTCTAGCTACCATACCAGGAGCAATCTATTAAGTATTTGAGAAATCAGTGTGGTGGGATGGGGAAGAGGAGGATAATTACAACCATAAGAACAGTGAAATTGAGTAGCTGTTGCTAAGAAGGATTGCTGTTTTGGAAAAAGCTATAAAAAGCAGGGAGTATTTAATTAGCAATTAAACACTGAGTATAAAAGCCAGAAAACCTACTTAGTAGCATGTAAAGAGGTTCTCATCTCAGCGACAGAAAAAGAAAATCTTACAGTGTTTTATACTAAGGACATAAAGATACAAAGACTAAAGGCTACAGGGCTAGTGGGACCCCTCATATTCCCGTTTATTTTTCTAATATGGCTCATTTAAAATCCAGATGAACTCTGAAGAATAACAATGGGCTACTATAAACTCAATGGACTACTTTAAACTCAATACTAACTACATATGGTCCCTCTATTAGAGCAGATTAACATGGCCCCAGGAACATGGTATGTGATTATTGAATGAACTAATGCTTCTTTTCCACCTTATCTAGGAAGAGCTCAGAAACAGTTCACATTTACTTGGAAGAGAAGAGTATATATTTATGGTCCTTCCCTAGGGCTACATTAACTCTTGCATCTACTGTCATAATGCAGTCCAAAGTGATCTGGACTGTCTGGGCATCTCAGAAAACATGATTCTGGTGCCTATATTGATGATACCATTCTAATTGGATCAGATGATCAAGAAAGCCAATATGTTGTAGCCATTTTCGAGACACATATGGGAGATCAAATCTGTAATATTTAAGTGGCTCACCATATTAGTAAAATATTTAGAGGTCCATTTAATCTGAGGCATTCCATGATATCCTCATCAAAGTAAAAGACAAATCATTGAATCTCACATTTCTTTCTATGAAGAAGGAAGCATGATGCACAGTGGGCCTCTTCGGGTTCTGAAGGCAGAATATTCAACTCCTGGATTGACCACTACCTTTCATATATTGAGTAGCATGGAAAGCTATCAGCTTTAAATAGGGACAAGAGCATAAAAGCATTGTGAAGCATGTCTAGGTTGCAGTTCAAGAGGCCCCGAAGTTTGGGTCATATGATCAAAAAATATAATATTGGTGCTACTTGTGGGATGAAAAGATGCCACATGGAGTAAAGGCAAACCCCAATAGAAGAAGCACTACGCACATTCTTTGGATTTTGGTGCAAAACTTTGCCATGGACAGTGAAGATTCATACAACATTTGAAAAATAGTTCCTACAATGATATCGGGCTCCGATAAAGATGACAGATCTGGCTATGGTTATCAAGTGACCATGAGGCCACAACTTCCCATCAGCATCTGGGTTCTATTATACTCATCAAGTCAGCAGATCTAGCAAGCCAGCAATAATACACAGTAAGATGGAAGTGGTGCATTCAGGATTGGTTATGAACAGACTGGAGAGTATAAGTAAATGGTATACAAGTTGATGACTCAGACACTCATATTATCCACTTTTCTTGCATCCATCACTCCCTTAGATCACTCTTTGTGTGATCACATAGGGGACCAGCTGACTAAAAGAGAAAAAAAGGCCAAGCTTGGTTCATGGATGAGTTGGCTTGACATGTAGGTAAGCCAAAAAAGACAGCTGTTCCAAAACATCCTTAATTGGGGATGGCTTTGAAAAATAGTAATTTGTAGACATCACTAAAATAGGCAAAGCTTTAGGCAGTATGGAAAGAGAAGTGGCTCATGGTTAGAATATATACAAGCTATTGGACAGTGGCTTGGCTGATTCACCTAAAAGGGAAAAAACACTGGGAAGATTGAGGGCAAGGAAATCTGAAGTGGATGCTTGTGGGTGAGTTTATAGAAAAAGAACAAAATATGGAGATATTTGAATCACATTCTAATGCCTACCAGACAGCATCAACCACAGAAGTGGTACTAAACAATGGAGAGAGCAATATAGCTCAACCAACTGCATCAGCAAATATCAGTCACCAGCCATTCTAGTAGTGTTGGCACAATGAACATGTGAATTCAACAGCCATGGCAGCAGAGATGAAGACCATACATGGGACCAATAGCAAAGGCTCTCCCTACCAATGCTGATCAAGCTATTGACAATTCCAGATATCAAATTCACCAGATAAACAATGTGTTCCCAGCATGGCACTTTCCCTTGAGGACACCAGTCAGCACCCTTAAATTCTATGAAATTGCTTGAGTTGTGTGTGCTGTCATCTCAGCAAAGAGCTCAGCCTAAGAAATTGATAAATTGGACTCAGACAAATATTGTTCTGGATATAACTGGCTAA
>NW_012139080.1:1747115-1747891 GCF_000956105.1 Propithecus coquereli | reverse complement strand
CCAGGATTTTAAATAATTAGGCTTTATTTTTATAAAAATAATGCAAGTACATAGGTTAAAAATTCAAATAGTATCTCAGAATTTATAGTAGAAATCAGCAGACCCCTGTCTTTTCATCTCAAACCTCAATTGTTCCCCCCAAATGCAAATATCCACAAACATTTAGGCCATTTCTTCTGGTGTTTACCTCCATCTAATAAATAGTATGACTACACCGTTATTTTTGATTTAGAAAGTTTATACTATATATTGGCCTTGTACTGTGCAAAAGTATAATTGTCTCATTTATACCACTATCCATATAATGCAAGTACATAGGTTAAAAATTCAAATAGTATCTCAGAATCTATAGTAGAAATCAGCAGACCCCTGTCCTCTCATCTCAAACCTCAATTGTTCCCCCCAAATGCAAATACCCACAAACATTTAGGCCATTTCTTCTGGTGTTTACCTCCATCTAATAAATAGTATGACTACACTGTTATTTTTGATTTAGAAAGTTTATACTATATATTGGCCTTGTACTGTGCAAAAGTATAATTGTCTCATTTATACCACTATCCATATAAACTCCCCATTTTCCATTCCCCTCAATATAGTTATGTGATAATTTGATAAATCAATATTTGTTTCTTAAATGTTACTATGATTACATGAATATTATTCATGACAGAGAAATATAGCATATATCAGAATTACATTTTCTTTCTTGAGCAGATGTTCTTCTTGTAGTCATTACTTCATATTTTTCATACTTAGTGTTCTATTAATTCAGT
>NW_012139080.1:1742798-1743779 GCF_000956105.1 Propithecus coquereli | reverse complement strand
TCTTCTTGTTGAATTGTACCCTTCACCATTATATAGTGACCATCTTTGTCTTTTATTACTTTTGTTGATTTGAAGACTAAGTTATCTGAAATCAGAACTGTGATGCCAGCTTTCTTTTAGCTTTCATTTGCATGGAATATTGTTTTCCATCCCTTCATCTTTAGTCTGAATGTATCCTTGTGGGTTAGATGTGTTTCCTGAAGACAGCAGATACTTAGCTTGTATATATTTATCCATTTGGCCAGCCTATGTCTCTTTGGTGGGCAGGTCAAACCATTCATACTTATTAAAATGATGCTGGAACATTTGGATATACATATTTAGAAAATAAACTTCACATCTCATATTGTTTCTGCATGGAAAATTTGTATTTTTCTAGATCTTCTACAGACAATCATGTGATCTAAGAATAAAGAAAGCTTTACCACCTTCTTTCCAAATTAGTTGTTTTCTTATTGTTCATTTTCTTGCTTTTCTTTCTGTCTAGAACTGCCAGTACAATATTAAATAGAATTGACATGTGGTGACACCCTTGTCTAGTTCCTGATCTTAGGGACAAAGTTCTGTCTCTCACCATTAAATGTGATGTTAGCTTTAGTTTTTTATTTTAGAGATTTCTTTTTTTGGATTGAGGGAATTACTTTCTATTCCTGGTTTACTGAACATTTTCAACAGGAAGGAATGTGAAATTTTGTCAAATGCATTTTTAGTCTAGTAAGATGATTTTTTTCTTTTTAAGTTTGTTAATATGGTTAATAACATTGATTAGTTTTTCAATATTAAACCAACTTTGAATTGCTGGCATCAATTCCACTTGCTTGATATGTTAGATTCTATTTACCAAAATTCTATTCACATATGATTGGGTATTATTTGCTAAAATTTTAGAAGAATTATTGCTTTTGTCTCTATGAGGAATAATAGTCCCAGGAATTTTTCTTATGATGTCTTTGGTTTTGGTATCGGGTTAGTGCTGGTCTG
>NW_012139080.1:1740283-1741253 GCF_000956105.1 Propithecus coquereli | reverse complement strand
GAATTCTATAGCAGAATCAAGTGCCATTTACTCACACATGAAATGATTTGTCTATGTGCAAAATCCTCAAGAATTGACCAAACAAACAAAAAACAAAAACACCTCCTGGAACTAATAAGTGAGTGTAGCAAGGTTTCAGTGTTTAATACATAAAAGTCAATTGTATTTTTGTATGCCAGCAATGAACAACTGGGATTTGAAATTCTTTTTAAAAATGCTGTTCACAAAAAGCATCCAAAAGAATCAAATACTCAGGCATAAATCTAAAATAAAAATGTACTGAATCTATGTGAGAAAAACTATAAGATACTGATGAAAGAAATCACAGAGGATCTAAGGAAATGAAGAGCTATCTCATATTTATGTATAAGAAGACACAATATTATTATTAATAAAATGTTGTCTTCCCAAGTTCATCCATAGATTCAAGGTAATCCCCACCAAAACCTCAAGTTGTTCTGTGGATATTGCCAAACTGTTTCTAAATTGGAAACTGGAAAGGCAAAGGAACTAGAATAGCTAAAAAATTTTGAAGAAGAGTAAAGTGGTAAGAATCAATCTACCAAACTTGAAGAGTTACCATATAGCTCTAGTATTCAGAAGTGTATGGCATTGACAAAGAAATAGGCACATAAGTCAATGGAACGGAATAAAAGGCATAGTAATAGACACATACAAATATGTCCAACAGATTTTCGACAAAGTGCAAAGGCAATTCAATAGAGGAAATTTACCCTTTTCAACAAATGGTGCTAGAGCGAGATTAGGTATCTTCAGGCAAATACAAGAACCTTAATATGAGTCTCACACCTTATACAGAAGTTAGCTCAAAATGTGTCCCAGATTTAAATTCAAAATGTAAATTATAACACTTTTAGGAAAGTATGGGAGAATAATTTGGGGATCTAGGACCAGGCAAAGAGTTCTTAGACTTGATCTCCAAAGCACCATGCAGAAAAGCAAAAATTAA
>NW_012139080.1:1707848-1739091 GCF_000956105.1 Propithecus coquereli | reverse complement strand
AGTCCTTACAACTTCATTTGAATGAAATTTCATTTTTGTACTTGATAAAGTGATTATAAAGTTTGCTTGTGTAAGAAAATAGCTAAAAAATTTTTTAGAAGTAGGTTGATAAGATCCAAGTTGAACTGATAGCACAAGTGTGTAAACCTACAAATAAAATGACATTTGCATGAATATGTGTGCATGCGTGTGTGTGTGCGTGTGTGTGTGTGTATACACATGCATGGTTAGGTATACTTAGAGTCTTCGTTGTTTAAAGATCAGTAAGACCTATTTTAAGGAAGACACTCTTTGGAACAAGGGTGAGGCCCTGAATGTTAAAAAGAAACATAATTATTTCCTTTATTCTAGTTGGAGAGTGACCTCAATGGCTAGACAGAGAATACTACAGAAAGAGATATGAGATTTCTGAGTATTACTTGGAGGCAATGAATCCATGGTTTTCAGGAAATGGTGCTTTTTCACGCAATTCTCCATGGTGTGAGGCACATTCTTTGATTTGGTATGGTAGGGATATTAATGGCAGAAGCAAAGGGTAATTAAGGGCTCTAGGAAAAGGGGAATGGTGTATACTAGCAAGAAAACTTTAACAGCAACTGAGGAAATTATATATTTGATATATGATATTCCTAAGAAGGGAGGGGGAATTTTTGATTCCCAGTGATTTTACTGATCACATTCCCAGATTTTTGTCCTCAGCTCTTAGTCCCAACCTTCTTGTATAAAAAAAGGAAGAGGAAGGATCATCTGTTGCATGACATATTACTTAGAAATTCATTCCACTGCAAGACTAAACCTTAAGCAGATCCAACATATGAGGTGATTTATTACACATTGCAAGAACTCTGGGAGGATAGCCCAGAGTGGAAGTTGCAGCTCAAGAAATTTACAGGGACCCCAACTTTTAATTCTGCTCTTCCATTCTTTCCTACATTACTTTACCTCGAAATTCATGTCTGCATTTTAGGCAGGAAGAAAGAAGTAGGACAAAGGACTCACACAAGAGTTACACCAATCTTGGAAAATTTCCACTGTATATGTTTATTTACTGATAATATCAGCTGAATTTGGCCTATAAGAGAGAAACATTCTTTATTATGAAAACTTTCTCATAATATAAGAAGGAAAGATTAATGAAAAGGAAACAGAAAGTGGTAAGAAAAAGAAAAATATATTTAAACTAAAGCCAAATTAATACACATTTGAGCCCAGTACAAGTGTGCTAAGCTCAGGTGATAGAGGAATTTTATACTTTTCCATAATTGCTGGAGGTTTATTCATGTAGTGTGCAAATGTACATTTGTGTCCCCTTTAATAATGTAAAACAGTATAACTTCCCACGTGACCAGGATAATTTTACAAAAATACATTTTGCTTAAATGGCTCATCATTTCTTCTGAATGAAATGCAAACATCTCCTCCTAGCTAGTATTCAGGCTCCTCTACTTTATGACCCCAAGTTATTTTTATAGATTTTTCTGACACGACTTCCCTGAGCACACTCCTTGTGATAGCTCCTGCTGTTTCTTGAGATGTTACATACTTGCTCATGCTATTTCCTCCACATCTGCCTGTCTGTTAAAGCTGTCTATAGAAATCAAAACAGTGGTTGGTTGGGTTGAGACTTGACTGGGAAGAGGTACAAGAGAGTTTTCTGGGGTAACAGAAATGTTCTATGTCTTGAAGTGAGTATGGATTACCTGACTGCATGCATTTTATCCAACTCGATGGCTTATATAAGATCTGTGCATACGCGCATTTCACATATCACATGCAAATTATACCACGATTTTAAAAAATGCACTAGTGTTTAAAGTCCCTTTCCAAATCCATTAGTAATAAAGACTATCCTGATCACCCCCCCTCTGTCCCCCAAATGATGGGGACTGATTTTTCATTTTCTGAACTTTCAAGCTGTTTATAAAACAGAATGCATGCACTGTATGCACAACACGCACACATGTATGTCATGCATGTTTTATGGTTATATTGGTACTTGTCTCATGCCCCCTATTGTACTACAAGTACCTTTTTTCAGGGACTGATGCACTTGTTACTTTATTCCTTCCAGTATCTAGCACATTACCTTGTGAATTGAGGGTGTTCAGTAACATTTGTCAAATTGTGGATGGTCAACCTGGAGACAGAACCAGTGACTAGGTATGCCTTATGCATTCATCCAAATCCTATGATACCTTTTAAATTATGGTTGTAACTTATAAGTTATCAACCTAATGTTGGTTTGAGATTTTAGGACCCCAGATGATCTTATGAGTATTGCATAGTTTCTATTCTATGCCTGTTGAAAATTCAACACCCTCTCCCTCATCCAGGTTTTCTATGATGTCTCTAGGTTTAAGAAGTACAGAAGATAAAAGCAAAGGTGAGATTTTAATTCCTCATGGTTTTATTATGATTGATTGATTTCCTGTGTGGGCTGAATTCTTGCTTTGTCTTGTGGTTGTTTCTTTATCTCCAACTGGAATGGAACCAAACGTGGATATTGACCTTTTTTCTTAATTTCTAATTCTTCACTTCTTCAAAAAAAACCCCATATATGCCTTTGTCTGTATGACAACTTTGACTTAGTGCCTACAGGTGACGAGAAGGTGTTAACTTCATTTCAGAAACACAATCAACTTCAGATTCAACACTCTTTTGTGTTAGTCAACAATTTTTTTTTCTGAGAACCCTTGGTTTCTTTTTTTCAATTTTCTTATGCAGAACGGTTGAACTTGTGTAGTGCTACCCCTCAAACTTAGTAAAGTCTTGCCAATACAAAGACTAGATGAAAATGAAAATTTATACTTCGTAAAGTCTTGAATTGAACATGTTGGGAAAAACTCCATCCTTTTCTGTGATGTCATCTGGAGAGCATGTTCTTTATTCTTTACCACACATTAATATTTCTTTGGGGTTATTAAGTAAATAAGACTCAAACATTGCAATGTCTGGATCATTTGATCCTACCCCTTCCTTAAGAATAAATGTCCCTTTTTTTCAGAATTAAAATTTCCACATCATTTCAAAGGGTAAAATAATCCAGACTTTTAAAGTTCGTGCACCATTCTGGTTAAAAAGATATAACCACTTTTCCTTAAGCCTCTACAGTGACTGGGTTCTGGTATTAAAACAAGCAAATGCCACTCCTCCCACTCCGTTTTCCAACAAACAACACTGGGAAGCTGCAAGTTTTGCACAATTTCTAAAGCCATCTTGAGAGCTGTGCATACTCAATGATGTTATAATCTTTTATTTTGATTGCTCCAGTTGCCTCAGTTGGAGCTTAAATTGTAGTGAGTTTGCCAGATTTGGTAAAAATGGCAGGTAAGAGAGGGAAAGAGAGTTGGATGAGCCTAAAGGGATTTGAATTTCAAAGCTCAGCAGCACTTCTGTCTGTAACAGTAGTGATCTGTTAGTCTCGGTATATGGCCAAAAATACCTCATTTATTTGCTTTAGGAAGCACTGCAGAATATGAAACATAAAGCCTCTCCACTCTCAAACTAAATCTGCTGTAGTATTTCATTAATTTCCTAAAAAGCTGACGATGTAAGTTTATAACTTCAACATAATCCAACATAACTACACATTGAAAATATGGGTATTTTTTCCAATTGAGAGGACAAGATCCTACTTTGTAAGTTCTAATATAAAATGACATTTAATAATACACGTCTTTACATCTTTGTATGTGTGTGCATGTGTCTTATTGACTGAGCGTTATTTAATGTTTTGTGACATATTGATTATATTTTTACAGTAATATTTCTGAAGATTGGCCATTATTTAATAAGATATAATGAACTTGACCGCAATTCTATTTGCTTTTTTTCTGATGTGCTAACTACCTGACCTCAAGACTTACTATAAAGCTACAATATTCAAGACAGTGTGGTATTGGTGAAGTAACAGATGAATTGATCAATGGAATGGAATAAAGCTCATAAATAAAGTCACCTAAATAAAGTCAATTGATCTTTTACCAAGGAGCAAAGACAATACGATGGTGCCAAGATAGTCTTTTCAACAAATGGTACTGAGACAACTGGAAACACACATGAAAAAAAAATTGAATCTAGACAAAGACCCTACACCCTCCACAAAAATTACCTCAAAATGGATCATAGAGCTAAATATACAATGCAAAGTTATAAAACCCCTAGGAGGGCTGAGCGCAGTGGTTCACGCCTATAATCCTAGCACTCTGGGAGGCCGAGGCGGGCGGATTGTTTGAGCTCAGGAGTTCGAAACCAGCCTGAGCAAGAGCGAGACCCGTCTCTACTAAAAATAGAAAAGACATTAATCGGACAACTGAAAATACATAGGAAAAAAAAAAATTAGCCGGGCATGATGGCGCGTGCCTGTAGTCCCAGCTACTTGGGAGACTGAGGCAGAAGAATTGCTTGAGCCCAGGAGTTTGAGGTTGCTGTGAGCTAGGCTGACGCCACGGCACACACTCTAGCCAGGGCAACAGAGTGAGACTCTGTCTCAAAAAAAAAAAAAAAAAAAAAAACCCTAGAAGATAACATAGGAGAAAATCTAGATGACCTTGGTTTTGACAATGACTTTTTAGATACAAAATGAAAGGCAAGATCTATGAAAGAAATAATTGATAAACTAGACTTCTCTAAAATTAACAACTTCTGCTTTGTGAAAGACACAGAGAGAATGAGAATGAGAAGACAGAATGAGAAGAGAATGAGAAGATAAGCTACAGACTGGAAGAAAATATTTGCAAAAGACATATCTGATAAAGAAAGCACCATTATCCAAAATATACAGAGAATTCTTAAAGCTCAACAATTAAGAACATGAGCAACCCAAATAAAAAATAGGCAAAATACCTCACCTAGGAAAATATACTGATAGCAAATAAGCATATGAAAAGATACTTTAAGTGATATGTTATCAAGGAAATAAAAATTAAATAACAACAAGCTACCACTATACATTTATTGTAATGTTCATAATCCAGAACACTGACGTCAAATCCTGGAAAGGATGTGAAACAGCAGGGACTGTCATTCATTGCTGGTGGGAATGCAAGATGGTACAGCCACTTTGGACAGTTTGGCAGTTTCTTTCAAAACTTAACATATTCTTACCATGTGAATAACCAATTGTGTTCCTTGGTATTTACTCAAATGATTTAAAAACTTATATTCACACAAAGCTCTGCATATGGATTTTTATAGAAGTTTTATTTGTAATTGCCAAACCTTGGAAATAACCATGATGTCCTTTAGTAGGGAAATGGATAAACTGTGAAACATATGAACAATTGAATATTATTAAGCACTAAAAAGAAATAAACCATCAAACCATAAAAATACATGGATGAACTATAAATGCATATTACTAGATGAAAGAAGTGAATCTGAAGAGTCTATGCATTTTATGATTCCAAACATATGCTATTTCGAAAAGGCAAAACTATGGAGATAGTAAAAAGATCAGTTGTTGCCAAGGGTTAGAGGAGAGAAAAGGATGAATAGGTAGAGCGTGAAGGATTTGTAGGGTGGGGAAACTGTTCTGTATGACACTATGATGTTGGGTGCATGTCATTATATATTTGTCACTAGAGCAACCCCTAATGTAAACTATGGATTTTGGGTAATAATGATGTGTCAGCATGGGTTCATTGATTGTAACAAATGTACCACTCTGGTGCAGCATATTGATAGCGGAGGAAGCTGTATGTGTGGCGGGGAGAGTGGAGGATGGAGGATTTATACCAACTCTATACCTTCTGCTCCATTTTTCTATGAACCCAAAACTACTCTAAAAAATAAAGTCTATTTAAAAGAAAAAAACTACTAGCTAGAATGTAGGTTTTGGGTTCATCCGGCAGCTCTGGAAAAGATGAGTTTTCAGGATTTGCTGCAGGCATTTTATAAAAGTTTCTGGTTCAGGTCATGTGTGATCATATTTGGAATCATCTCATGTATAAAAGTGGCAGGATAAGAACACAAATGGATCTCTAGATCCGGGGATACACATCTAGAAGAGGTGACACTTACGGGTTTGTTGGAGATGGGGAAAAGAGAGCCGTGTGAAATGTAGGGAAGTGGCGCAGGTCAGTGTTTTGATAATGGCATGACTCTTTGAAAAGTGAAGATGAGAATCCCATTGAATTTACGTCAGATTTCTGAAATGTCACACCAAACAGTAAGTAGGGAAAAAATATGTGATGGTCTGATAACTCTGGGAATAATCTTAACACTTAGTTTAACTGTGGGTATTTGGGGAAGTCTTTGGTGGGGGGATGGCTATCTCTTCTTAAACATCACCACGAATTTTTGCTGGAAAGTCAAAACCTACATTCTAGCATAATAGACTTTTTTTTCTTTTAAATAGACTTTAGTTTTGGAATAGTTTTAGGTTCACAGCAAAGGGAATCAGAGGGTAGAGGAATTAGAAGTTGGGTATGGGTGGATGAGTTTAAGAATAATTGATGCTGAACACTGAGTGAAAAGAATGAATAGAATCTTTGAAATCTCTGTTTTGGCCATAAAATATTCCCATGTCAGCAGTTAAGTACTACTACATGAATAAATCTCAGGCTGCTAAATACTAAAAGAAATGAACACATTGAATATCTATATACATTTGTATGTAAGAGAAAGATTTGAAGAGGGAATGTCTTTGCTATAGCCACAAACAATTTTACTTTCTATTCGCTGATGTGTTAATTTGGAGAAGATTTCACTTACTGAATTACACTTGAATGAGTCAATACAATTTGAGTAAAATACATGTATTACCCAGTGGGATGGTGATGAATGGGGATGAGATACCAAAGGTCTGGATCAGTAACTAACAGATGTTTGTTAAATGGCCTTTTAAGGGAAGGGATACTTGAAGGACCTTTAATAAGGATTTATGCATCTAAGTTGAATTTCAGAAATTGGACCAGTGTTGCACATTCCTCTGAAAATCAGAGAGCAGAGGAATTTGAAGTTGAGTATGAGTGGATGATTTTGTTACAACCCAACCAGCTTCATTGCCCACTGTTCAAGAGGAAGCCAATACATTGACACAGCAGGGGCTACAGCACAGAAAGTGTTTAATATCAGAGGTGCCATGCAAGGAGGTGGGAGGAATTTCTCAAATCCATCTCTCTGAAAATTTGGGAGAAAGGGTTTTTAAAGATAGTTTGGTAGATAAAAGGCTAAGCAATTGGGTCTGCTAATTGGTTGGATTGGGGTAGAACCTTAGGGGAATAGAAATTGTCTTCTTTGCTGAGTTGGTTCTTGGGGGAGGGTCACAATACCAGTTGAGTCAGTTTCTTGGTATGGGCCACTGGTCTGGGTTGCCAGCCAATCCACTGGAATGCAGAGCCTGGAAGATATCTCAAAAGCTAGCCTTAAGTTTCACAAGGGTTATCTTATCTATGGGAAAAGTTAAGAATCTTTATGATCATCAGCTATGTGACTCCTGAGTAGCAATTATAGGAAAGCAAACTAGGGAACAGTGGCTTGTTGTTATCATTATTTTTAACTATGTCTGTGCCTTTGCAAAATTTAGGCCCTTACCACAGTTCTTGCCTTGCACCCCTTTATTAATTTGTAAAGGGCAGTTTCAATTTTAAGAAGACTAATTGATGCTGGACGCTGAGTGGTGGAATATAACCTTGATTATAATGCCACTAGGCTATTTTACTTTTAGTTATTGATAAAGTGATTCTAAAATGGGTATGGATTCTAGAATATCAAAAGCAATCTTGAAAAGATAGAATTGAAGGACTAATGCTTTCTGATTTCAAGACTTACTGTAAGTCTATAGTAAGGAAGACAGTTTATAATTTGAATAAAGATTAACAAATAGATCAATAGATTCTTTCATTTTTGGAAAGTATAAAAAGTTTAAATTTAGCATATACACTAGCAAATCTGGAATGCAAATTCTAATTGTTAAGGTAAGTCACAAAATATGAATCAAAGGATATATAAATAAACAGCTAATAGATAGGAAAATTAAATAATAAAAGGATTGAGTACTCCACAAAAAGCAAGAAAGGAGAAACAAACATAAAAACAAATAAGGAAAAAAAATATAGTGTGAAAACCCAAATATTACATTCATAGATATAAATTCATATATATTAATAATTATACTAAATGTAAATAAATTAAATGCTACAATTAAAGACAAATACTGTTAGGCTAAACAACAAAATCCAAATATATACTGTTTATAAGAGACTCAATTTAAATAAAAGTATGTGTAAAATTTGAAAGCATGAGGATATTAAAAAGATATGCCATAACTACAATAATCAAACAGAGTCAGTGAAGTTTTACTAATATTAGTCAAAGTAAATTTAAGGGAAAAGGTTGTGATAGGACAAGAATTTTATATTATTGGATGAATATATCAGAAAGAAATAGTAAGCTTAAATTTATGCGTATCCAATAGAATATCCTTGAAATATACAAAACAAATCCTGACAAAAATAAGAGCAGAAATAGATGAATCCACAATTATAGTAATAGCCTCTCAAAAGCTTATAGAACAAGCAGACAAAATAATCAGTAAGGACATTTGAACTTAAGAAACACTAGCAAATCTTAAGTTATGTAGAAGTACCTGTAAAGTCAAGAATGTGAGCTGTATTGTATCATGCCTTAGATTTAAGTCTGTTATCCATCATGTATTGATTTTTGTGAGTAATGAGAGGTAAGGATCCTGTTTCAGTCTTTTACATGTGGCTATCCAATTTTCCCAGCACTATTTCTTGAATAGGATTTCTTTTTCCAAGTGTATGTTTTCGTCTACTCTCTCAAAGATGAGATGGCAATATGAAGAGGGTTTTATGTCTGGGTTCTCTGTTCTGATCCGTTGGTCTATGTCTCTGTTCTTGTGTCAGTACCATGCTATTTTGTATTTCCATGGTATCAGTTATAATTTCTCTTTTTTCATTCCTGATCGGGCTTATTATGGTCTCTTCTTTTCTGCTTCTGGTTAGCCTACCTAGAGGCTTGTCAATTTTGTTTAGCTTTTCAGAGAACCAATTTTTTGTTTCATTAATCTTCTGTATAGTTTTTTGTTATCGATTTCATTTAGTTCTGCTCTGATCTTGGTTATTTCTTTTCTTCTTCTGAGTTTGGGATTGGTTTGCTCATCCTTGTTAATTTCTTGAGATGATTCATTGGATTGTTTATTTGTGCTCTTTCTGTATTTTGGATGTAGGCATTTATGGTTATGAATTTTCCTCTCCAGACTGCTTTATCTATATCCCACAGATTTTTGATAACTTGTGTTAGCCTAGGCAAAGAATTTATGAAAAATACCAAAAAGCAATCACTGCAACAACAAAAATAAATAAATGAGACCTGATCAGATTATAAAACTTATGCATAGCCAAAGAAATAATCATTAGAGTGAATAGAGAACCTACAGAATGGAAGAAAATATTTGCATGCTATACATCTGATAAAGGGCTGATAACTAGAATCTATAAAGAACTCAAGCAAATCAGCAGGAAAACATCAAACAACTCCCTTAAAAAGCAGACAAAAGGCATGAATAGAAATTTTTCAAAAGAAGATAGACTAATGGCCAACAAACATATGAAAAAATGTTCAACATCACTAATCATCAGGGCAGTGCAAATCAAAACCACAATGAGACATCACTTAACTCCAATGAGAATGGCTTTTATCAAAAAGTCCCCAAACAAAAAATGTTGGCATGTATATGAAGACATAGGAACACTCATACACTGCTGGTGGGACTGCAAACTAGTACAACCTCTATGGAAAGTAATATGGAGATACCTCAAAGAACTAAAAGTATAACTACCATTTGATCTAGCAATCCCATTGCTGTGTATTTACTCAAAGGAAAAAAATACATTCTATAATAAAGACATCTGTACTTGAATGTTTACAGTAGCACAATTCACAATTGCAAATATGTGGAAACAACCCAAGTGCCCATCAATACATGAGTGGATTAATAAAATGTGGTACACGTAGTACTACCCAGCCAAAAAAAAGTTAATGGTGAACTAATACCTCTTCTATTAACCTGGATGGAACTGGAGACCATCCTTCTAAGTGAAGTATCACAAGAATGGAAAAACCAACACCACATGTACTCACCATTGAATTGGACCCATCTGCACATATGGAAATAAAATTCATCAGAAATTAAGCAGGAGGAAGGGCTGAGGAGTAGGTGTGTAAATTCTCACTTAACAGGTACAATGCACACTCTCTTGGGGATGAACACACTGATAACTGACTCAAATGGTACAAAAGCAATTTATGTAACCAAAACATATATACCCCCATAATATTCTGAAATAAAAAAAAGAATGTTAGCTGTATCAACAAAGATAAGATGTGCTACTGAGAATCAAAATTTTCTCTGATTATTTATGAGATTTCCTTGTTTATGGAATTTCTTTATCAAAGACTCCATATTTACAAATACCTAGGATAACATGTTCCCATAGAGATCTGTTGCATATTGCATGGTAGTCTTCTGCAAGGGACACTTTTTGGCTCCATTTTAAGCTGTTCTTTTTTTTAAACTCATAGTCAGTTATGTTATAGGAAATTTTCCATCAATACAATTTCACTGCAACAAAATATGCAGAAATTATGGCAACTGAATGATGGAATGGAGGCTCCTCTTCATGTTATGAATCAAAAATGGCTTTGGCACAAAGCTTTTTAGTAATATAATCTATGCACTCTTACCTCTCAATATTCCCCAATGTAAATTCATTATTTCTAAAAATAATAGGAAAATAAAAAATGTATTAGCAACGTCTATGTGGCTGATAGCATGCCAAGTGGGCACCAGAGGGGATAAATAATCTCTAACAGCCATTCAGAACTTTGAAGGGGTATATGGCCTTTAGTATAGTATTCATAATCGACATTTAGTGAAAAAAGTCTGTTGATTGAATCAATTGCTGCTTATTAGAGGATACTTTATAAATGCTAGTTGAGTAAACTTGGATTGGACAAAACCGAAAATGTGGGTACTATATTTATTAGCTGCTTATAAAGATGAGTGTGTGTGCCTTAGCAGAAGACATTTTACTCTGGCCCAGACATGAAAGTTCCTAAAGCCGAAGTGACTGTCCTGCTTCTGTCAAAAGTACAAAGTAATGGTCCTTTGTACCTTTTTGATTCATTGACTGATTGTTGGATTTTTTCTTTATGCAACAAATATTTGTTGTATATTATGTATCAGAGACTGTGTCCGTAATTAAGAGAACAGTGACTAAGACTGACAACGCCTTAGTCTTCTAGCCTTCATAAGTTCACATTTTAGTTTGGGAGGCCAATATTATTTTTCTTTAAAAAAAAATTCTCTCAACTTACAACCACAATTAATTATTTAATTGTGATTGTAATATGTGCTATAAGGAAATGTAGAGTGCTAGAGGTATTATAGCAAAGGTTCCTGTCCTGGTCTTGATGTTGTAGCACTAAGTGTGGTATGTGTGCCAGAGAGTATTTATTGAAGACAATGTGCCTGAGCCATGCTCTGATGACAAGTTAGATGAAGTAGACAAGTGAGAACAATGTCAACCTAAATGACAGAGAGAGGCTGTCTAAAGGAAAAGATGTTTATTTGGGAATAAAGCATTGTAGTGGAAATACATGTGTCATAGTAAAACGTATGTATTCAGGGAGGTAAGGGAAGATGAAAGTTTTTAAAGGAAAAATGAAGAGGATTACATAATTATCCTTGGCTACAAAGATCAATAACCCCAAGGCTGATGCCAGTCTGAGGTTGGACAGTGGCTGGGCAGATGTCCTTTCAGGAGTATTTCTTGTATAAGGTTGTGATGGCCTTTGTGGAAGGTTGTGGTTTTTACAGTTTTTTGTAATAGTTTTTGTTGTCAAGCATACACACATGAGAACACTCTCTTCATGGCCTTGCCTGGCTCTATTTATCAGGGTTTTCTTAACATTAGTGACTCCATTTTAATTCTTATAATTTGACAGCACATACTGAGGGAACAGCCTATATGCCAAAGACTTGTTCCTACTTTAAAGAATATAGTGTACTTAATAAATTAAGAAGCCAAACGTGACTTAAATAGGAGTGGGGGTGATGAGTAGAGAGGACTCTATCCAGATCATACAAAACTTTAAAATAAATAAATAAATAAACTTTTAGAAGATGTTAAGGATGTTCTTCTTATCCTCAGAGAATGAATGCCTCCAGTGGATTTTAAAGAAGGGAGTGAAAGAACTTTTAAAATATTATGCTGGATTGACGCAAGGCGAGATTCTATACAGGGAGACCATTGGAAAAAATTGGCTATAGTATCAAAAAACTTCCTTAATGGCCCAGACTAGGATGGTAAATGTGGAAATCAATAAAAATGGCTTCCACATGTTCTCACTCATGTGTGGGAACTAAAACAAAGTTGATCTTAGAGAATTAGAGAATAGAATAGTGGTTACCAGGGTCTGCGAAGGATGGCAGGGGGGATGGGAAAAGGTTGGTTAATGGGTCCAAACTTATAGCTACATGGGAGGAATGATTTCCAGTGTTCTATAACACAGTAGGATGACTACAATTAACAATAATGTATTGTATATTTCAAAATAGCAAGAAGAGAGGAATTTGAATGTTTCTAACACAAAAAAATGATAACTGTTTGAGGTGATAGATAACCCAATTACCATGATTTGATCAGTACACGTTGTATACGTGTATCAAAATATCACGCCTCTCCCATAAATATGTACAATTATTATGTAACCATTAAGAATTAAAAAAAAGAAAAGTAGTTTCATTCAAGAAGAATTTAGTCTGTAGAACAGAAAAAACAGTACTTTATTGTATTTGAGGTGTGATGAGAGGGAGAAGTAATGGCTGATGCCAGGTCCTTAGTTGTTCTTACTCCATGTGGTGGTGCTTTTCTTGGAGACTTCAAACAATGAAAGGAAGAAGAGCAGGAAGATGATGATGTTCAGCGTGAGGTGTAGGCAGTTGCATATGTTAGTCTAAAATTCAAAGAAAGATGTGAGCAAGAAATAAGTTGATAATCTGATACCATTTCCTAGGGAGCAAATACAGAGTAGAAAGAAATAAAGTAAGTTTAGTTCTGAATTTTGGGGAACCCTTTTATTTAAAGACCATATAGAAAGGAGGATCCAGCAGACATAGAATGAAGGATGATACTTGTAAGAATACCTATGGATGTGGTGCCATCTAAGGCAAGGAAGAGTGTCTTGAGAATAAAGGAGCTATAAATGCTATTCCTCAGAGTGAAGTCTTCTCATTGTGATGGAAGAAGGTTTGTTTAGTGTTTTCTTTGAAATGCTAATGTTATCTGTCTCTGCTTAGAGTGACGGTCTAGTTACTGCAGGTGATAGGAAATAAAATACTTGAGAATTGGTGAGTTCATATTGCTAAGAACGCCTGGTGCCAAATCTATTCTAGAATAACATTTATCTCTTGAATGGTATAATTTAGGATGTCTTTATTTAATTCACTGCTAATGCTATATTAGAAGTTAATATGACTTGTCAGTGCATTATTGTACTCACATTGAAAAGAATTCTTTCTGACATTAAGTATGAGCATCTGAAAGTCTGAATGTGTTTGAAATCATGCATAAATATAAGTATTGTACCATCAGTTACTTATCTAGGAAATTCTCATTCACTCTCCCATTCAGTAAACATTTCTTAATTGCCTGATATATGCCAGCATTACTAAATTCTGGGGATGTAAAAACTATCTTGAAACACAGTTCTTGTAAACCATCACACTTTTGGGGGCAATATGTATGTCCTGGGGAGGAGGAGGTGAGCCAGATAAGGTAGGTGAGGGCTGGATGGTGAAGTAATTGCAGCACAAAGTTTAAAACCGCAGGTTAATGTAACCAAATAATTGATGAGGAAACATTCTTCTTTATAGAAAATTTCTAATAAATCAAGAAGTCATGATAAATATAATAATCATGCTTATAATATCCAATGAATTAATAGATCTAGGAAATAGCTGATAACAAAAAAGAGAGACAAGCTGTTTTTATAGACCTCTGGATATAAGTTATCAAATGACCTAGGAAGTTTTCTTGCCTAAAATATTAAATCTAAAGCAGGTACCTCCTTTAGTTCTAACTATCAATTTATAGAAAATACATAGAAAACGAACTAACATGTTAAATCACATCATGGGGACGCAATCTGTAAAACCCAGACAGAGCAAAAAATCCATTTTCCTCAACAATAACTTCAATAATGAAAGAAAGAAAAAGAGGAATGCACATCTATAGTGTATAAGAGACTTAATAGACGTAGAAACAATTGCAATTTATGGTCATATTTAGACCTCCATTCAAACTGCAAAATAAAAACATATAAGACAACCAGGGGGATGTGAACTTTGTTGGATTTGCTGCTGTTAAGAAATTATAGTTAATTTTTAAGTGAAATAATGCTTTGTAATTAGATCTATAAAAAAAAGATTTTATGTCTCATACTATTTAGAGTTTAAATGATATAATGCCTGGGATTTGTTTCAGTATAATCAGGGATGGAATGTAGATGGAAATGATGGAGCTCTGAAAACTATACTCCAAAATGAAGGCCTCAGAAGCAGCAGTTTTTCTCTGACCTTCTCCTGTCTTCTTGTCTCTCAGTCCCATTCTCCCCTGAGGCTGGTCATAGAAACTAGACTCCCTTTTCCTCAAGGAGGATCATAGAAACCAGAACCCCTTTTCCTGAAAGCCAGCCATAAAACCTAAAATTATTCTGTATAAAAACTGGCCGTAAAGAAATTATCTAACCTACCTTGTTTGACTGTAAGTCATAAAACCCTTATTCCAGAGAGGGCCCTGCCCCACACCCAGAAGGAACGGATGCTGCTCAGAGAGGCCAAGAAGAGTCTAGACAGACAGGCCTTGCTGGGTTTTCCCACTTAGTCTGTTAGCATTAGATCATATCCTTTTTGTCCAATCACATTTCTACATGATTTCCCTTACTTTGTTGAACCTAAGCATAAAAATGGACAATTTCCCATGTATATTTGGGTCTTCATTCTGAAGGCTCCAGTGTATAGCTGTTAAATAAATTTGTATGTCTTTTGTTCTATTAATCAATCAGCCTCATGTCATGGTTTTTCAGGGAACCTTTTGGAGGCCAAGTGCCTTGGTCCCTGCAAAACTAAGTTGGTCACTGTAAGGAAAAATTGACCCTATTTCTTCCTACACACTAAATACTTTCGGCCACTATGTGTAGGTTTCTGCACCCACACTAAACAATTCTCCAATTCTCTGTGGATACCTACTGAGTGTCCTATAATTTAACTCAAATGTAACACTATCTATCTGGAGATGGCATCAAATCCCACAGGCTAAGGGTTCATTCCCACAGACTGCCCCCACTTCAGTTGCCAATCACAAGTCCAGGTTGCCACCTGTGCTTTTGACTGACTGCTATAAATTGGAGGTTCCCATGACCCCCTCCCTACATTGGATTATTTGCTAGAACAACTCACGAAGCACAAGAAAACAGTTCATTTACTAGATAACTAAGGAATACAACTCAGGAACAGCTAGATAGAAGAGATGCATAGAGCAAGGTGTAGGGGAAGAGATGCGGAGCTTCCATGCCCTCTCCAGGTGTGCCACCCTCCCAGCACCTCAACGTGTTCATTAGAAGCTCTCTGAAATCCATTCTTTTGGTTTTTTACGGGAGCTTCTTTATGTAGGCATGATTGATTAATTCATTGGCCATTAGTGATCAAGTCAATCTTTAGTTCTTCTTCTGACCCTGGAGGTCAGGGAGCAGGGCTGAAAGTTTCAACCCTCTAATCGCATGTTTGGTTCCCCTGGCAACCAGTCCCCATTCTAAGGTTATCTAGAGGTTTTCCAAAAGTGACTTCATTAGCATAAACTCAGGTAAAGTTGAATTTTCCTGAATAACAAAAGATGCTCTATTCTTCTTTATCTCTCTTCTCTCTTAGGAAATTCCAAGAGTTTGGGGAGCTCTGTGACAGGAGTGGAGACAAAAACCAAATATATAGTTTTTATAAGTCTCAATATCACAATCATGGATTGTGAACTGTTGAAACTGGTTGATGAATACATAGGTTTATTTTATTATTTCCATTAGTTTTCTATAGGTTTGAAAATTTCCATAATAAAAAGTGAAAAATAGAAGCTCTTAATCATGACAAAATATTAAAAGAAAGGGGGAAGCAATTTCTGATGGCAGGAAACTGAAACTATTTAAGCGGCTCTTGTAAAATCTGTAGGAGAGATATGAGGGGTTGAAGCAAGGCTTGGTGATGGAGACGGTGGTGAGAAAGAGTTTGAGATACTTTCAGTTAGAATCCCTTGAATGTAGGTGAGAGGACTCTAAGGTTTAAATTTTGAGCCATTTGATGATAAGATTAATCAAACAGTTTTAAAAGAAGCAAATGTCCCTGAACATATAATGAGTTCTTTTTATTAATATAATAGGTTTGAGATTCTGGTGGGAGATGGAGGGAGTTTCAACAGGAAGTTGTTGATATAAGACTAACACTGAGAGCTAGACAGTATCGAACTATTAAAAAAAACTTCGGTAAGTTGATTTGGAGGGATGAACTCAGCTCCACTGAAATCTCTCCCATCCTGAACAGACAGACAGACACACACACACACACACACACACAGACACTTACCAACCTCTTCCCTTAAACCTGTTGCGTACGGAACAAAATGCTATCTATTGGATAGGTGCTAGTTGGTTTTCTTTTTTTCTTCTTGAAACTACTAGGTTTGTTTGTTTTATGTTGTGAAGTGATTCTGTAAAATGAGAAGATTTGGTGGACAGTTTGGACAAAGGTGAAAGTAAGGAAAGATAGAGAAAGGATCAATTTTATTGGAAGTAACTCTAAGGAGAAAGGTTTCAAGGAAAATGAGAGAATGATGTGGCAGCTGTTGGAGGAAGGAAAACTTGAAGCTAGAGTTGATTAAAGGCAATCTTTCTATTGTTATAAGATGGAAGCCATAATTTCTTCCTCTATTTCTTCATCAAAACAGTGCTAACACCCAACCAGGTTCCTTGCCCACTGCCCAGGAGAAAGCCAATACACCGAGAGAGTACAAGTTGCAGCAGAGAAAGAGTTTAATATTGCAAGGTGCCAAGCAAGTAGATGGGAGGAGCTTTCTCAAATCCTTCTCTCTGAGAATTTTTGGGCTAAGGTTTCTAACGGTAGTTTGGTGGACAAAGAGCTAGGGATTTGGGTCTGCTGATTGGGTGGGGATGAACTCATAGGGTTGGGTAATAGAAATTGTCTTCTTGTGCTGAGATGTTTTCTTGGTAGAGGGTCACAGGACCTGTTGAGTCAGTTCCCATGCATGGTCATAGGTCCAGTTGGCATCAGTTAGTTCCCCCAAATGCAGAGTCTGGGAAATATCTCAAAGATCAGTCATATCTTTTATAGTAGCAATGTTATCTATAGAAGCAACTGGGGAAGTCACAAATCTTACACTAGTCAAGGATATGTGACTTTTACACAGTAAGAAATTACAGGAAGGCAAGCTATGTAACAGTTGCTGGTTAACTTTTAGCAACATCCAACCTTCAGTATAAATCAGATTTTTACCACAGTTCTGGCCTTATGGCCTTACATTACTTTAATACAGATGGTTTCATCAACGAGAAAACAAACAAAATTTTTTTACTCATCAATGCTTTGGGGTTAGATTTGAGACAGGGTTTGGGAACAGAGAATAGTGGCTTTTACATTGGGGCTCTATATTGGGGACTTTCATAGGGAATTGTTAGCGGAGTGGGATATGCATTTGTATAAAGAGTATTTGATGTTGGATTTTAGCCTTCTATTTTTGTCTATTATTTTTATTTGCTGTAAAGAGGAAGGCAGAGGTTCTACCAAATTTTATACAAAAATAAAATAAACATAAAACAGCATGTGGAACAATTGTAAGATAGTGAAATTGGTAGTAGTATAACACCTCCAGCAGGAACAAGGAAATGCTTTTTGAAGGCTCCACGGAGGCATAAGATAGGGCACTAGTATAGATAGGTAGACAATTTTGTTCAAGAGACTGAAATTGTGCAAAAAAGAAAGCTGATATGATACACAGTTGGCCATGTTTGCAACAACAATTGTGAAAATATCCCTATTGTAGGTCAAAATAAAAATGACGTAGTGTTTATAAAAGTACTTGTCAGTGTTCAATAGATATTATCATCATCATCACCGTCATTGTCACCTTTGTCATAAATCATGCAAACCTAGCTGAGAGAAACAAGTAGACACATGGAAACACCATATGGACAGGAGCAGCTTCCTTGGCCAAAGCTTGCTGTGCTACATTAGGATGTTCCAGCATATTGGGTAGGATGTTCTGCTTTTTCAGCCACCTTCCCTAGGGCTGGCAGCTGGAGCTTCTATCCCCTGCAATTAGATGCCTTTTGTTATCTCCAGTGGGCTGAGGGAACAGGAAGACCCATGTAACGTTGACAGAAATTCTCTTAAAACAGAGCAATTATTGGCAGTAGGACAAATAATCTGTGATGCAAGGAGAAATGAAATATCAGCCTGCGAATATATTAAGTAGGGACAGAAGAAAGCTGAAAGAATGAGGAGAGTGCACTTAAGCCTGAATTGGGTCTGATTAATTCTGAAGAAGCACAGCCCTCTCACTCATGGGGCATAGTTATTTGAGATAGATTCGGATGATAGCTAGGAAGGGGAGCATTACTAAAATTGACTTTATAATTAAAATATGGGAAGATCAGTACATTTCTATGGGGAAAAAGAGTTTGGGTCTTCACACTAGATTGTCATAAAAAAGCTAATACAAATGATGTGATGGCTTCTTCTTAGAATAAGATTTTCAGTAACAATGGATCATACTTCAGCACAGAAGGTCTCCAGATTATAAGCTACGTGGAGGTGGGATCTGTGAGTTTTCTTTTGTATCTCCATAATGTTTTCAACACAGGCAGGAATATACTAGAAAGTCAAAGATTTTTAAATTAATGAAGCAGAATGGTGACCTGAAAGGAAATTAAATTGGAACCTCCTAGATACAGCTCTGCCATTAACCAGCCCTTTGACATGCGAAAAGTTCTTTTTTTTGTAAAATGAGGGGATTGGATCAGATCTTTTCTAAGTTCCCAATTTTATGATTCTAAGAGTAATTAATTTTGAATTAGGAGTAAATAAAGCCTTATAGGCACATAAACACCCCAACAACAAAACAAAACAAAACAAAGCATCAAACCTAGAATACATTTTCCCTATGAAAATGAGCCACTGTAAATACAATGTTGAGTTTTTACAATAAGGCAAAAAAGTCTATATCATAATGTATTTTCCCTGGTGGCTACTCCATGGCTTTGTCCAGACCCTCTCTTCTGGCTGATGTACCCATCCTTTAGTTGCTTGGAACCTCTGCCTCTAACAGCTCACAGATGCTTTTTCACTGGGCATTGTCCTTGGCTGTAGGAACTGACTCACCCAAGGTAATATTCCCTCATAGGAAGCTGCCCAAGGCCCCACACTAGCTATTATGGGGATAAAGGTCAGAACTCTTGCCTCAAATGTACACATCCTTTAAAGGTCTCTTCATCCTCAGAGATCCCCAGGATGGGCAGATGCCCAAGCAGCAGCTTTGTTTGCAATCAGCTTCTCCCATTGCCCAGTTCTGCCATCCTCTTTTCCTTGTAAGTTCTCCCTGGTTAGCCTTCTTCATGCAATTCTCCACCTCAGCATCTGTTTCCAGGGAATACGATTGAAGATACAATGTAATCAAATGTACCTGTTTATCCACCTAAAATGTGTATACATGTAAATGGACTTCAGGCTCTTTCTTGAATACCCAAATGTCCTTGTGTATGTGTCACTTCTTGTGCCAGGAGAGATAATGGTTTCAATTATTATCCATCTCGGACAAGACAATACTTCAAATTACAGCCTTTAGCCTACGGTTGGTGAAAATGAAGTTTCAGTCCTCTCCTTTTAAGTCAAGTATATTGTCTTGGACAAGGGATGAAATTAGGGCTTGACAACTTCACGATGAGCTGCTTCCCTTGAAGCAATATGTTAGGAGAATTGAGAAAGGAGTCTTTGTACAAAATGTTTCCATCCCATATGTGATGGAAAACTGTAAATAAAAACCTAAGTGCCAGGAATTCTTCTTCATATATGAGAATGAAGATAGAGGGAAACTTTTTAAAAATATATGATAGAAAGAAACATTTTCAGAGCTTAAAACAAAATGAAACTATGGATCTCAACTTTCTCTCTCATAATAGAAGGGAAGCCTTTCCCTCGTAAATAATCTTGGAGCAAATATAACCATAACGGGTCATACTCATTTATTTGCCCTTATTTATTTATTTATTTTTTGCTTATTATAGAATGAACACTTTTCTTAACCATAAAGTAAGAGAGAAAAGGGAAAAATAAAAATAAATTTTGTTGTTAAAAAGGAAGCATGTGTAAAATTTATAAATATGTTTTAAAATGTTTTGATATAACATTTTTGTATGTGGCTATTTTATAACAGATGCAATAGTATTCATTATTCAAGCTTTTTGGTTCTTAAAGTCATAATATAGTAAGAGCAAACGGGTGAGTGTGAAGAAATATTCTGAGAGATGTAACAAATTGCATTATAATAGTAAGAGACTTTTTGTATGGCCATGAAGCCAAATGAGGAATGATCTCTTTCAGTTTTGGTTATTATCCCGATTTATTTTCTGTTTCCATCATTTAGAACAAAACCAGATCTACTTATTATTTTTAACTCTTTATTTTTAAATGATACTATGAACTTCAAAACTTTTGAAAATTCCAGTTACTTTTTTATGACAATCAGAAAGCTATTTTTTTTAATGCAAGGGGAGGTTAACTTTTAGTGATAACAAAACACCGCCAGGGCTGTGCAGGCTGGTGCCAGAAAACACCGCGGAGCTGTTTGGTGGGAACTCCTCTGACACGCTCTCTAGACGCCTATTTTCCTCATGACTAAGTTCATCTTACTCCTTTCTCTTTTCACCTTTGGTGGCCTCATTACTTTTTTATATTAGCTCCATTTCTTCTCTTGTGGGTGAAATAAAAGACATTACCATAGCTACCTCTTTTGTGCAGGATTTTGTGTAGCATGTGGCCTTCAGGGGTATCCCAGGATGAACGAGGTAGAGAATGATCAGAACACGGGAAGAATTTCTGTCCTGTGCTGCACTGCTTGGGAAACTGACCTATTAAGAGTTCCATTTCTTTGTGTGCTTTAAAATTGTTAGTGATGCTTTCCCTGATCTGAACTAGTAGCATTTTTTTCCACATTATATCAGAAATTTGAGTTTTCTTTCTTGCATTTCTAATGGCTTGCTGATCAAGCTGGCAGAAAATTAAGGGCAAGTCATGGCTAAATTCGATTTACAACATCAAGGAGCATGTTCTAGTGTTTCAACTCTATTGCCGACTTGGCCTATTGAAGATGTAACAAGTTTTCGGTGAAATTCTTTGTGTCCTTTGAGTTTATTGCCAATAGCATGAGGAGAAATTGACTTGGCAAAATATACCATGTTGCTCAAGCTTGATACGGTGAAAATCTTGGTTTATGGTTGTTTATTTTCTTATGAATAAAATCATATACAAATGAATATGGAAAGTACACTTTTCATTCAAAAGTCCTGGAGTGCTCTATCTTGTCTCTAGATAGTAATTTGCTCGTTCCATATAGGTTTGCTCTGTATGTTTGTTCCACTCGAGCAAGTTCAGGGCTCAATCCTAAGCCACACAGTTAGAGGTAGAAGGAAGGAGGCTAGTCTGCTATTCTAAGCAATATGCCCATAAAAGTTCTATTTTGATCCAGTGTTGCTTTGGACGTCTCTACTTTTGCTGTCGCCTACCATACCTCCTATTTCTGGTGGATAATGTGATACCAAGGGAGGTTGGTTTTTAAAAACCTCACCTTATTGTAAATAATCAAAGGTATTCTGTGAACAAAAAGATATTAAGAATGACTAGTTTATCCAGATGGCTGAAGATCATTGAGTGAGACCACTGCTCAAATACTCCCCAAATTTCACTGGATGAACAGGGTGGCTCTGTACCCTTACTGATCAAATTCAGGAAGCGAAGTGACATTTTTCTGCAAAATGCGTCTTACTCCTTATTGTGATTCTAAATTACAGGAGCAGCAGCCGCACTCCAGAGAATTCCAGTGAATTGCACTATTTGTGCACAAAAAGCTGCTTAGAATGAAGGGTTAGTCTTTTCCATCATAAAAACATTTTATGTGATTGGCAAATCAGAAAGTGGTCAATCAGCAGACAGTTATAGAGATGTTTTTCATCTCTAGTAACAGCAGGATGCTAACGGGAGAGTTAAGACGAAAAGGGGAAAAAAATACATTGATTTGTTGACAGAGGCCTAGCAGCTGTCACAGTAAAACATGGTTCCCTTGCACTTAATCAATGTCAGTCTCCAACCCAATCGTTTTGTAGCCCAGATGAGAAGCAATCAAGAGGAACACCTTCATAAGCATAAAACTCACTAGATGGGGTTCAATGAAGTGTGTCTTTAAGCTTAGGCACTGAAAATGCGATGCATGACCCAAAGCTAATCAGAAACGCTTAACCCTTTGAAAGGAGGCAGCGATTACTTGCTTGTTTCTTTTTCTTTTTTTTTTAAGATAAAAAATACATTTCTCACTTCATCTTCAATTTTTAAGACACTTTGTGTCTGTTTTGATGTGTAATTCTTTTCCTTGCCAGATGAGTAGAAACGTAATCATTCATCCTGTCTCCCTTCTTAAAGTGTGGGGTGCTTATTTTAAACGCATCTCATTTCTCAGAAAAACAATACAGGAACAGGGACTAATTTCACTACCGATTTTTCATGGTTTCTGTCTGTGTGAATACTTACTTCATCAAATATTGTCTTTGCTTAGTGCCTCTGGTCCATAAATAATGGCTTGAGAGACTCCTATACCTGCAAATCAAGACCAGTTTAAGGACCTCAATCATATTTCCCATAGAATGAGATTTAATTTCATGTGAATTTCTTTTTCTGATGACCAGTGAGGAAGATGCTCCGAGAAACAGCATGCTGGTGACAGGCTTTCTCAAATGGAGGAACGTGCTGAGCAAAACTTCCATCTCCCAGCCTGGAGGAGCCAGCAGTGTTCCTGGGCCAGCGCAGTCCTCAACAGTGCTCACAGAGGCCACATCACCAGGGCTTATGCTTCTTTCTAGTTCTCACAGAGATAGGATTCATAGGTAGTGGTGGTGGGAGGTGGTTGGGTGTGGGCTATGAACTATCTGTAGAAAAATGAAAAAAAACCCAAACCCCATATCCTCTCATTTTGTGAAAGACAGAAGAATGTGCTGTCTTTTTCTGTCATTTTTCATTTTAGTTGCTTTCAGAAATAATCTGTGAGTTAATGGGGAAAGAGACTAACAGGTCTTGATAGTGTGTGATGAGAAAAAGTGTATTTGATGGATTACAAACTACTAATATGAAACTCCTGTAATTATTTCTGAGATTGCCAGAACAATTATTAAACAAAAAATAGACGAGAAATTAAAATGAACTTTTAAGACAGTTGTATATTCCTAGGCTTCTTTCTAGTAACTTATATTGTTTTCACAGTTTAGATACAATCTGTTTGATGGGTAGATTATAATGGCAAGAGTCAGGAGGGTTTATGGAGAGTTTCCCACTGTGCAGGTACGCCACTGTGCTTTAATTAACGAGAACTCAGTTATTGCTCCCAATCTCAAATTCTTATTGTTTGACACAAGTATTTTCATTGATATCTTTTCTACATTTGTGAGGGTTTCGTGTCTAACATATAGAAATCATGATTTACTATGACTAGTAAAAGAAAAACAAAACAAAATAAGCATTTAAAATTAGGATGGGGAGGACCAAACAGATTTGTATAATATGTCTTTGCATATGGATATTATTGCATCAAAGGAAAACAAATACAGGACTATCACTATGAGGAAAGAACATTCTCAAGTTTTTCAGTGAGCAAGGGACAGGCCATGGAAATGTATCATTTAATAACTACTTTTTATAAATTCGAGACATGTAAGAAACCCCCGATATTTTTATTTATGTGTTGTCATCTTTTCTTTCTAATTTTTTGTTATTACTTTATGTAAAAACAATATTTTAAACACTTTCACAGGTTTACTTATGAGCCCAGTGTCTCTATGCGATTTTGATTTCATAAATCCTTGTTACTCCTAAACAAGTTCTTTTATAACAAATATGTTTAGGAAGATTGTGGAGAGAGAATATATGATAAATTCTTAATGCCCTTTTTCTTCCCCAAGATTTTGACCAACTTCCCCTCTCAAAATGTCCAAATTCAAAGGATTAGTCAACTACCGAGTTAGATGGAAATAGAGAGGGCAGTGGAGAACAAAGCAGACTGTAGTCTATTCCCGCCAGGATTTGCAACCTTCTTTGAATATCTGCACCCAAGTCTGCTTATCTTAGGACCATGCTTCGTGACCGATAAAATATTTTTGTACGTTTGCTCATTAATTATTTTATTTTAAAAAATACTTTTGCATGTAGTCTGCTTACGTGTCAGCTCAGTTCTAAGATTTCCCCAGTGGCCATAGATATTTTTGAGCCCTTCTGCTGGCAGTATTACAGCGTAGGAGAAAGATGGGTGTTGGCCATATACCACGGAATAGTGGGCTGGCATGAATTCTGTGCTCAGGTTTCTCCAAAGACAACGTTGTTATCATTGAGCTAGGCAAGGTTGAGCACCTAGCGCAGAGCTTACCTAGCACATAGTAAGTGCACTATAAATGTCAATTTTCTATTTTCTGAGTGCCAGAGAAAGAGGGAGAAGGAAGGAAGAAGAGAAAGAAAAGAGAGAGAGAGAGAGAGAGAGAGAGAGAGAGAATTTAATGTGTGTTATCAGAGATTTTTCAGATTCAATATAGAGGAAATCATGTCTTTTCACAGCCGCCCACATTCTCTTGTTGAATTTAGCTTTTGCCTTAAGCTGTACTTACCTGTGGAGAAAAATGTGGGTGACAGCTGCCTTCAGCAGTTTGCTCAGAACTAGATTTAGGTGTGTGATTGCTGTGTCATAGAGGGCCTACAAACTTTCAGTAGGACCAACACATCAGGGTGACTAAATCCTCAATTTGCCAGCATCTCTAGCTAAGACTTTGCAACCTGGAAAATCTACATGTCCATTGCAATCAATACACAGGAAGGGGAGTGCCAAGAAGGCCCAAGGAGCCAGTGGAAAGAGCATGAGCCCACGCTAATAGGAGAAATTAAAAGAAATCAGGTTTACCAAATCTTTTCTTGAATGTATTATTAAAAGGAAGCCTCATAGGTTTTAGTTATTTAGTCACCTCTATATACAAAGCATTTGGAAGGTAATTCTGGATGTTCTTTGATCAATGGAAGCGATGAATCATCACATTTCAATAATACTATATGTACAGGAATGATAAATGAGCAAGTGATTGGTGTCCGGGTAATGAAAGGAAATGCAAGCGATGCAGATGTTGCTCAGCTCTGGATGCGAAAATTAAATGGTAAGGCACATTTGTCAGAAAATCCTCACTCAGAGTTTTATTTTTTTCCTTTCCCTCACTTGTCATCTATCTTTTCTTTAGGCCTAATTACAGTCTAAACTATGTATAGATGGTTAAGGTCAAGTATACAGAAAAATAACTAATGACTTTTTCTCTTATTTTCTGTGTAGTTTTTGTACAAGTGTGTTACTGCTCTCAGTGCTGTTGTGTGCTTAGTTCTTATTCAAAATTTCTATTTTATTTGGATGTAAAAATTCTTTACATTTAGCATCCAGTATTGTACAGTCTTGGTTTGTGGCTATAATTACTATGTGTCAAAGGTAGAAATTTGAATGATTTCAGATTAAATCTTGGATATCCAAATCCACTGTTGCCCAAATGAAAATTCATGTATGAGTTACTTATCGGTAGCTAAAGAGAATAGATTAGGGGGAGATTAATGGGAGATGTTTTTGATCTGAAAAGAATAAAAATAAATGTCCAATCAGAATACATCCTGTATAAAATATAATTGTAATTAAAGTATATTTCTGGAATTATTTGGACAAAAATCCCCTCAAAATTGAGGATATTGTGTTTGGAAAAAAATCAGAATTCTTTATGCTATGTTTTTCCTTTCTTGTTTGATGTACTTCATGGCAAACAAGAAAAGAAAAATATACTGTATTTTCCTGTATCTTTTCTAGAGTAAGATACAAATGCTGTATGAGTGGAATAATAATCTTGCATCAATTTGGGCTGCCCTCTCCATCTCTGCCACCCCAGAGCTAGTCCTTAAACTACATAAAGCAGTTGGTCTGGAGTCCATTAAGGATTTATTATATATCAACTATGTACACCCTCTGTTGCTGTAGGGTGCAGAAACCTGACTGCAAATTAGAGTATATGGCCTTATTAGTTTATTGTGGTTGTTATAACAAATTAACACAAACTTGGTGGCTTAAAACAACATAAATTTATTCTCTTACAATTCTGGAGGTCAGAGTCTGAAATTAAAGTGTGTCAGCAGGGCCATGCTCTCTCTGAAGGCTCTAGGGGAGAGTCCTTCTTTGCCTTTTTTGGCGTCTGATGGCGCCAGTTGTTCCTTGGCTTGTGAATGCAATCACCCCCGTGTCTGCCTGTGTCTTCACAGGACCTTCTCTCCTCCCTGGGTCTTTCTCATAAGGACACTTGCCATTGGAGTTAGCTCTCACCTGGATAAACCACGATGATCTCATCTCAGGATTCTTAACTTAGTTAACCTTCAAAGACCCTTTGTTCAAATAAGGTCATCTTCACAGGTTCCAGGAATTAGGACGTGGGCATGTTTTGGGGTCTACGATTCAATCCTCAATAGTGGCTTAGAGCTTTATTATGGAGGCTGCTGAAAAACATTCAGAGTTGAGATTTGATGTAGTAGAACTGCAGTTTTCCACTTTGTGGAACCTTCCTGATATTTTAATTTGGCATTTTTTCTTAGCACTGCACCAGTTTATCTGCATCCTCTGACTAAGCCAGCAAAGTTTTGCCCTGAAGCTAGAATAGTGCCTTTACAAAATACGTGATGAATGGTTGGTAAATGAATGAATAAATTAGCTTTCTCTTCTCTAAGTTTTATTATGGAAGCAATATGTGCAATATGTGGTTTTTGAAAGTTTTCCAAAATATAATTTGAAATTATCATTATAATATTGAAACAGCCTTTTGAAGGAATGTATTCCCCAACATTCAGTCACTTCTCTCAATGTGACATGCCCCACCAAGTGAGGGTCACTTCTAGAAATAAGAAATCAATGAATCTTTTGGACCAGGAGTATAAATCTACACGTAAAGATTGTGTCACAGAAAGATCTAACATTTAGAGCACCCTAAATTAGCTAAATGAGGGTGCACAAGAGGGGTTTGAGAAAAATTGGGCATCAGAAAGGAAGGCCATGGGGAACTTGATGAGGGTTCTGCCCGCAGAAAGTTGGTGATTTGATTCCAGAGAAAAGGATGATTAGGTGGATTATATTGTTTAGTTTCCTTTTTATAAAAATGGAAGTAACTTTTTTCCCCACCTTGCATGATAAAGATATTATTAAACTATCTTTATACATAGAAACATAAGGAAGAAAACAATTCCCATAACTTTACAACCCAGAAATAAATTTGTGTGTATACCTGCTACGGTTTGAATGCATGTGTCCCTTTAAAATTGGTATGTTGAAACTTAAACCCAAGGTAATGGTATTAAGAGGTAGGGCCTTTGGGGAAGTGATGAAGTCATGAGGGCCCCAAGATTATAAGGGAGGTTAAAGGGAGCACTCCAGGGCTTTTTGGCCTTGCCATTTCATCCCTCCTGCCACGTGAGGACACCAAGTTGTTGATATCCATGAGAAACAAACCCTAATCAGACCCAAACCTGCCAGTGCCTTGATCTTGGACTTCTCAGCCTTCCGAACTGAGAGAAATCCATTTCTCTTGTTTGTAAATGACCCAGTCTCAGATATTTTATTATAGTTGCACAAAAAGACTAAGATGATATCCAAGGACAGTTTACAAAGGTAGTTGAAGCCTGTGATCTGGAGGGAAAGTTGGATTCATGGCGAAGAAGGGAACAAGGTCCTTCATAAGCGGCAGAATCAGGGCTAACCGTAAGTGGTAGCGAGTCAACATGAATCTTGAGGTCAAAAGCCAGAGAAATTAGAAAGAAAACAGTAACTGTGTTGCAAGATGAGGTAGGACAAGCAGTTTATAAGATTTGCTTTCGTATGGTGCCAGTAGCTTGCTATGATTACAGACCTGGAGGGTCAGGGGCACTGAGAAGTATGAGGCAGCAAGAGATTTAGGAAAAATTATTAGGGAAGTAGGAGGAAGATTCCCTAATTTGAAGAAACAGCTGAAGTGATAATTCAATCATGCCAAGATTAACATTAATTATCACAACGATAATCTCCATACTAGAATATCTTTTTAGTACTTACATGATGATTTATAGCCTGACCACTAATGAAAAGGTTTGAAACATCTTCAAAACTAGAATTGTGTATACATTGCACGTGTTTGTTATCATCCTGGGCTGGGGCTGGCTTTGCTATGGAAGGCAGCGTTTCTCATTTTGAGGGAATGGGATTGAACTTTGAGTTGATTCTGACGTCCACCCAGGGCTAAGAACCACTACTCTGAGGGAGCTTATTCCAGAGGACTTGGCCGTACTCTGAGTGGAGGCAGTTCTTAGTGTCAGGGGTATGGATTGATTTGAGGAGTAGGATCTAATCCTATGGAGTGTCATTGGCAGAAAAAATCAGAATCAATCAAGAAATGATCACGGAGGATAGGCTTCAGTTTGAGGGAGTCAGGATGAGAGAGCCATATTGGAGATCTGGCACAGAGCCCGGGCATGGGGGATAGTCAGACAGAACAGGACAGCCCCACACAGTGGGGGCAGGTACAAGGACTAAATTCTCCCCAGACATAGGGCCTGGCTTCCAGGCCTAGAGTGTTCTTAGGGCAGTTGCATCTATCCCACTGCCAAGTGGATTCTCATGGATGCAGGAAGTATCAGGACTAGACCTGTCAATCTAGAACTTTGGCACCTGCATCTGGGTAGGACACAGGCTGGCAGAAAGAAACACATCTGGAACTAGGACTTGGTAAGCTCTTTTTCTTGTCTGGAGGATTAATGGAGATTGCCACATAATAGCTCAGGAGAGCCCACTGGTGCCTGAGTTAACTACCTACCCTTTGCAGGGGAGAATGGCTGCCAAATACGTAACAAAAATGGATGCATTTTCAGAAAATTAGAACTAAAGCCACCTCCTTAATCCCTAAGACTAAAATCCTTGGCATTTTCTTCAACACCAACTACTTCAAATCCAACATCTTGTCAGCTATTTGCTAAACCAAACTCACTCCTTTAGTAGATAATGGAATAAAAAGTTTCCATTTGGATTATTTGTGTGTGTGTGTGTGTGTGTGTGTGTGTGTGTGTGTATTGGTGGGAGTGATGAAGAGGTGAATTGTTCTTGGGAAAATAGCAAAATGCTTAGTTGCTCAAATGGCAAAACCACTGTACCACGACCAGTTAAAATAAGAGTTTGCTTAACTAAGCCATTAAAGAATGATTTAATGCCATTTAAGAGTAAAGACAATTTAGTCAGGAGCAGTGGTTTGTGTCTGTAATCCCAGTTATGTGGTGGGCTGAGATGGGAGGATCACTTGAGGCTAGAAATTGGAGACCAGCCTGGGCAATGTTGCAAGACCCTATCTCTAAAAAAACTTAAAAAACAAAATAAAGACAATCTAAATTAAGGGTACATAAAAATATGAATATATATTAGCTGATTCAAACTCAGGGTTTTTTTCTTTGTTTATGTGTTTTCAAGGTGGGAAACAAATATTAATAGTAAAAGAAATTTGGAAATTGAGGAAAGTAGATCTCTATAAAGAACAGATTTTAAAGGATGATAGCAGATTTCAAGTTCGGTCTAAGGAAGGTATTACATGGTGTTTCTGTGGGCATTCCTGTGTGCTGATTAGCAGAGGATGGCGGCCTTTAGCAGTGAGTGATTGCTGCTGATGGGTGAAGCAGGATCCCAGGGATTCAGAGCAGGCCGGATCTCTGACACAACTTTCGGCCAACTGACTTTCAATCCTCATAGGTCGCCTCAGCCTGATCGGTCGTCTTCATCTCAGGGTAATAGCAGTAATTTTTGCTTTATTCATTTTTGCACCTTGCCTGGAGATTCTTTCGCACATCACTTAGTGAAGGCCTTGGCCGGTTGCTGTCAGCTTTTGATAAAAAGAAGACTTTTGATTGTGAATAGCGTTATAAGCTCTCACATCTGCCTTTGACTCAATCAGTTATTCTCTGGGTTATTTTCCAGGTGATTTACAATGGAACAGATGATCCTTCCTCCCTCCCTCCCTTCCTTCCATCCTTCCTTTCTTCCTTCCCTCCTTTTCCTCTGTCAGGAAATTTATCTTACCATATAATGTAAATAGGGAAAAATAAATTATGACCTTTTGGGAAAATATCAGTTGCCCCTTCCTTACATGCTAATATTCTGAAGCACGTATGTTCTTACCCTGGAAAACCTGAAAAGTTAGAGAACACTGTAGCCCATGGTGAGTATGATCTTTATAAAACATTTTCAGTCTCACTGATCTATGTGAGTGAGTCTGATCTCTCAGAAACACCCTTTTAACTGATTCATAAATTTCTCCAACCAAATACGCCGGCCTCTAGTAATAATGAACTCATACCTAAAGTTTTATGGAAATGTATCCTAAGGAGCATACTTTAACAACTTTTCAAATGGTAAGCAATGATAAAATAATGCAAATATATCTTCCATACATTCTCTTTGTTGGGCACCTGGTCTCAGGCCCACCACCTTCTGGGTCACCAGTCTTGGCAACTCTAGTGAAAACATTAATTCTCTCTGCCTCAATGTGGGCATTCAAATGGTGTGACATTGCCTCTGAAATGGTTCTTATTCTTATTGCCACTACTCTAGTTATGGTTCCTATTATCTGTTGCAGATACAATTGCAGTTCCAATCTGTCCTGCAAAAAAATGAAAAATCCGTATATATTAGGTTTAACTTCATTTGAATATGTACTAATAAACTTATCCATCATATTACATATATTTTAATCATCTGAGATAATTGACAAAAAATATTATTTGGTCACCAGAAGAAACCTATTTTGTTCAGGAAATCCAATATGAATATGTTGT
>NW_012139080.1:1703937-1707793 GCF_000956105.1 Propithecus coquereli | reverse complement strand
ATAAAATATAATTGTAATTAAAGTATATTTCTGGAATTATTTGGACAAAAATCCCCTCAAAATTGAGGATATTGTGTTTGGAAAAAAATCAGAATTCTTTAGGCTATGTTTTTCCTTTCTTGTTTGATGTACTTCATGGCAAACAAGAAAAGAAAAATATACTGTATTTTCCTGTATCTTTTCTAGAGTAAGATACAAATGCTGTATGAGTGGAATAATAATATTGAATCAATTTGGGCTGCCCTCTCCATCTCTGCCACCCCAGAGCTAGTCCTTAAACTACATAAAGCAGTTGGTCTGGAGTCCATTAAGGATTTATTATATATCAACTATGTACACCCTCTGTTGCTGTAGGGTGCAGAAACCTGACTGCAAATTAGAGTATATGGCCTTATTAGTTTATTGTGGTTGTTATAACAAATTAACACAAACTTGGTGGCTTAAAACAACATAAATTTATTCTCTTACAATTCTGGAGGTCAGAGTCTGAAATTAAAGTGTGTCAGCAGGGCCATGCTCTCTCTGAAGGCTCTAGGGGAGAGTCCTTCTTTGCCTTTTTTGGCGTCTGATGGCGCCAGTTGTTCCTTGGCTTGTGAATGCAATCACCCCCGTGTCTGCCTGTGTCTTCATAGGACCTTCTCTCCTCCCTGGGTCTTTCTCATAAGGACACTTGCCATTGGAGTTAGCTCTCACCTGGATAAACCACGATGATCTCATCTCAGGATTCTTAACTTAGTTAACCTTCAAAGACCCTTTGTTCAAATAAGGTCATCTTCACAGGTTCCAGGAATTAGGACGTGGGCATGTTTTGGGGTCTACGATTCAATCCTCAATAGTGGCTTAGAGCTTTATTATGGAGGCTGCTGAAAAACATTCAGAGTTGAGATTTGATGTAGTAGAACTGCAGTTTTCCACTTTGTGGAACCTTCCTGATATTTTAATTTGGCATTTTTTCTTAGCACTGCACCAGTTTATCTGCATCCTCTGACTAAGCCAGCAAAGTTTTGCCCTGAAGCTAGAATAGTGCCTTTACAAAATACGTGATGAATGGTTGGTAAATGAATGAATAAATTAGCTTTCTCTTCTCTAAGTTTTATTATGGAAGCAATATGTGCAATATGTGGTTTTTGAAAGTTTTCCAAAATATAATTTGAAATTATCATTATAATATTGAAACAGCCTTTTGAAGGAATGTATTCCCCAACATTCAGTCACTTCTCTCAATGTGACATGCCCCACCAAGTGAGGGTCACTTCTAGAAATAAGAAATCAATGAATCTTTTGGACCAGGAGTATAAATCTACACGTAAAGATTGTGTCACAGAAAGATCTAACATTTAGAGCACCCTAAATTAGCTAAATGAGGGTGCACAAGAGGGGTTTGAGAAAAATTGGGCATCAGAAAGGAAGGCCATGGGGAACTTGATGGGGGTTCTGCCCGCAGAAAGTTGGTGATTTGATTCCAGAGAAAAGGATGATTAGGTGGATTATATTGTTTAGTTTCCTTTTTATAAAAATGGAAGTAACTTTTTTCCCCACCTTGCATGATAAAGATATCATTAAACTATCTTTATACATAGAAACATAAGGAAGAAAACAATTCCCGTAACTTTACAACCCAGAAATAAATTTGTGTGTATACCTGCTACGGTTTGAATGCATGTGTCCCTTTAAAATTGGTATGTTGAAACTTAAACCCAAGGTAATGGTATTAAGAGGTAGGGCCTTTGGGGAAGTGATGAAGTCATGAGGGCCCCAAGATTATAAGGGAGGTTAAAGGGAGCACTCCAGGGCTTTTTGGCCTTGCCATTTCATCCCTCCTGCCACGTGAGGACACCAAGTTGTTGATATCCATGAGAAACGAACCCTAATCAGACCCAAACCTGCCAGTGCCTTGATCTTGGACTTCCCAGCCTTCCGAACTGAGAGAAATCCATTTCTCTTGTTTGTAAATGACCCAGTCTCAGATATTTTATTATAGTTGCACAAAAAGACTAAGATGATATCCAAGGACAGTTTACAAAGGTAGTTGAAGCCTGTGATCTGGAGGGAAAGTTGGATTCATGGCGAAGAAGGGAACAAGGTCCTTCATAAGCGGCAGAATCAGGGCTCACCGTAAGTGGTAGCGAGTCAACATGAATCTTGAGGTCAAAAGCCAGAGAAATTAGAAAGAAAACAGTAACTGTGTTGTAAGATGAGGTAGGACAAGCAGTTTATAAGATTTGCTTTCGTATGGTGCCAGTAGCTTGCTATGATTACAGACCTGGAGGGTCAGGGGCACTGAGAAGTATGAGGCAGCAAGAGATTTAGGAAAAATTATTAGGGAAGTAGGAGGAAGATTCCCTAATTTGAAGAAACAGCTGAAGTGATAATTCAATCATGCCAAGATTAACATTAATTATCACAACGATAATCTCCATACTAGAATATCTTTTTAGTACTTACATGATGATTTATAGCCTGACCACTAATGAAAAGGTTTGAAACATCTTCAAAACTAGAATTGTGTATACATTGCACGTGTTTGTTATCATCCTGGGCTGGGGCTGGCTTTGCTATGGAAGGCAGCGTTTCTCATTTTGAGGGAATGGGATTGAACTTTGAGTTGATTCTGACGTCCACCCAGGGCTAAGAACCACTACTCTGAGGGAGCTTATTCCAGAGGACTTGGCCGTACTCTGAGTGGAGGCAGTTCTTAGTGTCAGGGGTATGGATTGATTTGAGGAGTAGGATCTAATCCTATGGAGTGTCATTGGCAGAAAAAATCAGAATCAATCAAGAAATGATCACGGAGGATAGGCTTCAGTTTGAGGGAGTCAGGATGAGAGAGCCATATTGGAGATCTGGCACAGAGCCCGGGCATGGGGGATAGTCAGACAGAACAGGACAGCCCCACACAGTGGGGGCAGGTACAAGGACTAAATTCTCCCCAGACATAGGGCCTGGCTTCCAGGCCTAGAGTGTTCTTAGGGCAGTTGCATCTATCCCACTGCCAAGTGGATTCTCATGGATGCAGGAAGTATCAGGACTAGACCTGTCAATCTAGAACTTTGGCACCTGCATCTGGGTAGGACACAGGCTGGCAGAAAGAAACACATCTGGAACTAGGACTTGGTCAGCTCTTTTTCTTGTCTGGAGGATTAATGGAGATTGCCACATAATAGCTCAGGAGAGCCCACTGGTGCCTGAGTTAACTACCTACCCTTTGCAGGGGAGAATGGCTGCCAAATACGTAACAAAAATGGATGCATTTTCAGAAAATTAGAACTAAAGCCACCTCCTTAATCCCTAAGACTAAAATCCTTGGCATTTTCTTCAACACCAACTACTTCAAATCCAACATCTTGTCAGCTATTCGCTAAACCAAACTCACTCCTTTAGTAGATAATGGAATAAAAAGTTTCCATTTGGATTATTTGTGTGTGTGTGTGTGTGTGTGTGTGTGTGTGTGTGTATTGGTGGGAGTGATGAAGAGGTGAATTGTTCTTGGGAAAATAGCAAAATGCTTAGTTGCTCAAATGGCAAAACCACTGTACCACGACCAGTTAAAATAAGAGTTTGCTTAACTAAGCCATTAAAGAATGATTTAATGCCATTTGAGAGTAAAGACAATTTAGTCAGGAGCAGTGGTTTGTGTCTGTAATCCCAGTTATGTGGTGGGCTGAGATGGGAGGATCACTTGAGGCTAGAAATTGGAGACCAGCCTGGGCAATGTTGCAAGACCCTATCTCTAAAAAAACTTAAAAAACAAAATAAAGACAATCTAAATTAAGGGTACATAAAAATATGAATATATATTAGCTGATTCAAACTCAGGGTTTTTTTCTTTGTTTATGTGTTTTCAAGGTGGGAAACA
>NW_012139080.1:1698621-1702427 GCF_000956105.1 Propithecus coquereli | reverse complement strand
AATGCTAATGTACAGACAAAACCACAGTACAATTATCAAAATTAGTAAGTAAACATTAATGCAATTATTATTTTACAGACTTTATTTAAATTTTGTCATATAATTTGTCCCATGAATATTCTTTTTTGGATCCAGGATCAAATCCAAGATTGCTTGTTGTACATGCTGAATATCCCTCATCCAAAAATACTTGGAGACAGAAGTGTTTCAGATTTTTTAAGACCCAAGTCTAAACACAGAATTCATATATGTTTCATATCCACCTTATACACACACATAGTATGAGGGTAATTTTATCCAATTTTAAGTAATCTGTTCACAAAACAAAGTGTTGACTGTGGCCCATCACATGAGGTCAGGTGTGAAATTTTTCACTTGGATCATCATATTGGGGTTCAAAATTTTCAGATTTTGGACCATTTCAGATTAAGGATGCTCAACCTGTATTTAATTAATGTTTCTTATTAGTCTCCTTTACCAGGTATTTATTTGGGGATCACAGCAAATATTTAATAGGAATCCATCATAGCCCTCGTCTCCCCATCCCTCACCAAAACCAAAAAAAAAAAAGAAAAAGAAAAAAAAACCTCCCAAATCCTGAAGTCTTAAGAGGCTAAACCGAGATTCTAGAAGCCAATAGGAAATGATATATTACCTATGTCTTGGACTTTCCGAAGCAACATCAAATTTCCCAAAGATTTTGCTCTCCATTATGCGACTCATGAAAAATGGATTTGGGATCTCTTGAGGCTTACCAGACATCCAACTGGAATGCCAGTGGTAAATGAACAGATTTGCTCAAGCACTACTCTATTACTCGCTATCTTTTTCATTACATCTCTAGCTAGCGATCCTGCCAGACGGAGTCAGGATATAGCATTTGGCCCTGTGCTGAATAGTCAGGCAGCATTTGAGGAAAATCATCTCTGCTTAATGTGCAGGTCAAATAATGGAGAAATATGTGTGGACACAAACAAACAGGATATAGAGGTAACTAAGTCAAATAGTATGAAGAAAATACTAGGACTGTTCCTAAACTGTCATATCTTACGAAATAAATATAAAAAATTTAGAACATTAGATGTTTCAATCCTAAAGTAACTTTTGCCTCTCCAAGTTAACATCTTGTTCTTAGCTCTAGAACTGCAGGCCCCAGCCCCCAGGCCATGTACAGGTACCCATCCACGGCCTGTTAGGAGCCAGAGTGCACAGGTGCCTGTTAGGAACCAAGCCACACAGCAGGAGGTGAGTGGTGGGCAAGGGAAGCTTCATCTGTATAGCTGCTCCCATCGCTCGCATCACTGAATAAGCCCCGCCTCCTGTCAGATCAGCAGCCGCATTAGATTCTCATAGGAGCGGGAACCTCACTGTAAACTGCACATGCGAGGGATCTAGGTTGCACGCTCCTTATGAAAATCTAATGCCTGATGATCTGAGGTGGAACAGAGGCGGTGATAGTAGCACTAGAGAGCGGCTGCAAATACAGGTAATCATTAGCAGAGAGGTTTGACTACACAATAAATGTAATGTGCTCGAATCATCCCCAAACCATAGCCCCCCTGTAATACCATCAAATTGGTATTAACTGATCAACACTTACATGCACATATAGTAGTAACATCCATCAGGTACGGGGCAGGTGGGAGGGGATGGAGGGGATGGGTATATACACACCTAATGGGTGCAGTGCACACCGTCTCGGGGATGGACATGCTTGAAGCTCCTACTTGGGCGGGGCAAAGGCAATATATGTAACCTAAACATTTGTACCCCCGTGATATGCTGAAATAAAAAAAAAAAACATAAAAGAATCTGTCTTTGCTCTAATCACAAGATCTGGTTTCATTTCATAACTGAAATAAACTATTAAGTTTTCAAATAGTCTTTCGATCACACACAATTTTGGAGGAGAACATTGCAGAAATAAAGTGTAGAATTAACTAATTATCAAGATGGTTTGTGCCAGACAGTTAACCAATATGGAAATTCAGGTCAGTTTTCTTTGTAGCTTCATTTTGCCCCGGTTCTTTCCATGGGAAAAAAAATACATATGTATATGCGTACATATATGTGTATGTGTATGTGTGTGTGTGTTGTTTATATTGCCTAAGATTGGTATAGAAGGATTCAGAATTCTGATCCAGTCTGACAATATGAACATAAGTTTTAGCTTTCTTGAAAATCAAATGAACATCAACAGCACTTTTATGTTAATGTTTGAAAGATGCTTCATGGCTTTGAAGTGAATTGAGTGCAGTGTAACATTTCTAAAATCCACTGACCAATGCCAGGTCCTTGTAGGAATACAGATTGTTCTATCTCTGTGGAAAGAATCACATCCGGGCAAAGGTGGGTCAATAACTTTTCCCCTGTGGCCTCTTTTATGTCTGGTTCAAACTTCCCAAAACCTGATGTACAGTCATTTCCAGTTTAAATTTGCCTTTGTTCTGTAGATAAATGATAAGTTTATATATCTAATGCTATCAGTTAGCAACCATTCACACAGCTCCTAAGCTAAGTAAGGAAAGAAAAAATAATAAAAGAAGAAAAATCTATTTGAAAAATGCAGGAGTTGAATATAACACCCTTTTATCTAGTATGCTTCGAATATGCAGATCTTTCTTTTATAAAGAAAGGGGGGGGTCACTGAACACTCCTAGAATTGAAAAACACACCAGCATCACTGAATTGCTTATATTCCTCAGGAAATAGCAAGAAAGGTGAAAATGAAGACCTCGTCCAATTGCAAACCCACTCAAATGAAGTGTGAACGCCAATCAATGTTAGCAGTGGTCTGGCAGCCTTGGTTCCAAACAGCAAGTTGAGACAGCAAGAGTCTAAGCGTCCCTGCCAGCCCTGTTCTGTGTGCTTGCCTAGCCTGGTGGTGGGATGCAGTCAGTGCACACACAGAGCAAAAAGCCTGTCTTGTATCCATAATGAGAGGCAGATTCTGCACTAATTATCCTGGCAGCAAGCTTGCGCCGAAGTGATGTGCAGTATTTTTGCCAAGGACTGCTTATTATTGGTATGTTTCTTTTCCATTTTGTGCTCCGTGGGTAAGAAACATGTAGAAAACTTGAAAATGAATGGTTAAGTGAAAAACGCATACGTGAAAAGCAACCGATTTTATTTATACTGGAGTTTTACTCAGCTATTATTTTAAAAGCTAAATTCTCTTAATATTTCTTTTTCTTGACTGACCTAACATCTTTGTATATGTAATTTGTATTGGATTCCATACATGACATTATAATTTTTTTCACCAAGCAGAAAGCTTACAAAAAGTGGAGTTATAATAGTTAATACTATAAACAAACTCACTCAGATTTAGCAAGTTTTGCCAATGCTAATCCAGAGCAAGACACTTTAGAAAAATCTCTGCAAAGTCAACAGACATTACATCATAACGTAATACTGTTCTATTAATAAAACATTTCAGAGTTGAAAGGGGCAAAATTCCTAACGGACATGCTTTTAAGTTTTTATGAAAAGCAGGAATTAAATCTATTGTGAAGCCCATGTCAGTGTGGATGAAATTCAAAACTGGCTAAACATTTGAATTAAATTTGTAGGGGTAGCACCTTCTTCTAGTTGACTAAGCTTCAAAGGATGATAAAAAGACAGTGGTGACAATGTCACAACAAGGGCAACACAAAATAAAACAGAAACCACATTTTGAATAGCCTGTACCAAGAATTATCAAAATTTAAATAATTCAAATCTTGAACATCCCAAGATTCTTCTTTTGTAAAACCAAAAATACAACCAAAAACCTAGAAGAAAATTTAAAATGGGATTTTTTTTTT
>NW_012139080.1:1694376-1697001 GCF_000956105.1 Propithecus coquereli | reverse complement strand
ACCTAAATAATTTATAACCCACAATCTAATCTTCTCAACACATGTGAGTTAAAAATCTCAAAGTCCAGAGAAATTCATATCCTTCCAAATTTCATATTTTGTTCAGACTCAGCCAGAAAGATTCTCAACACTTGGAATTCTTCAGAAGCTTTACAGCCTCTGCTATTTTTTCAGGATCTCAAAAGCTGCATTACTTTAATGCAAATTTCTCACATGCTTCAAGTTTAAAGACCTCAAAAGCTAATAGGATATATGAGATTTTCATACTGCTGCCTTTCATACCTGTGAAATTTAAATGCAATGCACTCTCACCACTTACCCAGTTTTCCTAGTCAAAATTATGATCCTAGAACTCAGCACTTAAGTGTTGCCAAAGACCCTATTAAAGATTCAATATTACCTGAATGAAGGAAGATAGATGAAGGAAAAAGTCAAAGTTTCTGTGTTGCAAAGAGAACAGTCAGTCTAGAACAAAGTCTCTGACTTTTGAACTTAAAAATTCTCAACCAGAGATATTTTGGTGCGGAAGTTTGAAAATATTTGGGGTGGGGTGGGGTAGGGGGAAGTGGTCCACTTATGTACTTTTTCCCTCTGTCTGCAAGAGTGGTGTTGGGGATACTCTTTTCTTATTGCAAAGTTTAGATGCTTGCATTAATGGCATCCCACAACGTCTTATTTTGGTTGCATTTTCTTCTCACCCAAAATGTTAAAATATTTTAAATTTCCATTTCTCTCTCGTTCCTTATATTTCTGGGCATCTTTTGGATGAATGAGGTCTGAGTTCTGCCAATGATAGAGCTCCACCATATATTATCATTAGGCATTTCTGGAATTTCTGGAACTTTAGTCGGGTTTTTCCTACATTCCTTCATTTAGCATCCTTTGCAAACATTCCTGAGAAGCTGCTCTTGGAAAGTTTTGCTGGGGAGCTTTGTGATGCTCAGAGCCTTATCCATGCACTCTATTTACCATAGCATTAGCCTTCTCTTTCCCTGAACACCTGTCAGAGTTTGTAAGATGTTCATTCCTTACTTTTGTCTTTTTCCAACTCTACTTCATGTAAGGTTGTTCCTCTTTCCTTGTTACTTTCTTCTGCTTCTGAGTCCAATCATTTGTTATTCTAACATACACTTCCAGGTTTCATCCTGACATGAAACTAGTGAGTTACAGGCATGCCTAACAAATCTTTGTCCACCTTCACTTCTTTTACTGTATTGCCCAGACATACTTTCCTTCAGAGCAACATCTACCAGGGGACTGGCTTCTCATGAGCATGTCTCACCGTTTTCATATTTTTTTTCCATTTGACATTCCTTAGACACAAGCTCTCAGGACAAAGGTGATACTTGCGTCTCCACCGACAATTGATACATCTTTTAGAAATTCATCTGGAACTCGTTAGAAATTTTACCTTACTTTCCAGATCTCAAATATTCCTAAATAATGTAACTAATTTACCAAGTTTTCTCTACTTTCAAAAGGTAGTTTTCCAGTAGCTCTTACTAAGGTTTAAATATGCAACTTAAGAGGGGCTGGTCTTAATATTTTTCTGCATTTTGGTTTCTGCTGAGTGAGTAATTTTAGCCTGCTCTGTGAAATCTTGACTTCTTTCTTCTACTAGATTTATTTAGGTACCATTACATTTTCTGATCTATTATTGACTAAAACATTTGTCCCTTTTCTAATTCCCACTTTGATAGCAATTAGATTCAAGTATACCTCTTTTTACCAAATATTTATTTCTTTGAATATATAATAAGAAAGGAAATCTCCTTCTTCCATGGGTTTAATAAGTATCTGAATTCACCTATTTTGTTTTTATCATTTTAATGCCTCTATTTTAATAGTAGGACTGAAATAAATTTTCCAAACCATTTTATTTAAGGAATTTAAATTATTTGAATTCCTGAGTAAACTTGATCTATAGAGGACTATTTCATGGATATACCATTTTAAATTACTTTCCTAGCAATATTTCTCTCTGCTTTGACCCATGTTAATAGAAAATCCCCATTATTTTTCATTTGTTTATTAATAAAACAGACCTCTAAGACTGGACTTCTAGGTCTAGAACCTTGGTCAGAGCTTTTGCATTAATAAATCTAAAGCCAATTGAGGATCATATGGTATCTTCTAACTGTTAAGGGCCTAATCTGGTTTCAAAAAAACAGATGAAGTGCAGAATTTGGGGTGTCTGATCCAACATTTCTATCCTCTTTTAGTTCCACTGATATGTGCCCCAGAATGTGGTCTATCTTTGTGAGTGTTCCATATGAGCTTGAAAAGAATGCATATTCTACTTTTTTTGGATGGATTGTTCTATAAATGTCAATTAGATTAAGCTGATTGATAGTGCTAATTAGGTCAACTTCATCTTTAGTGTTTTTCCAACTTTTTGATCTATTCAATTACTGAATAAGGAGTATTGATATCATCAATTATATAGTGGGTTTCTCTAATTCTCCTTGCAATTTTATCCATTTTTGCCTCAAGTATTTTGATGCTCTCTTGCTAGGTCCATATATCTTAAGGATTATACCTTCTTGGAGAATTGAGCCCTTTATCATTTTGTAATGTTCCCCCTTCATCTCTGATAATTTTCCTTTCTCTGAACTTAGTTTTGTG
>NW_012139080.1:1692767-1694326 GCF_000956105.1 Propithecus coquereli | reverse complement strand
TTTTTTTTTTAACTTCAGAAATAATTCTGTTTATCTTAAGTCAGACATCCAGTAACATTAATGACCCCGGACAGACACGTGAAACCAGAATAAAAGAAAAAAAAAAAATGAGGAAAAACTATCACAAAGCTCATGAACTTTTTTTTCCCCATAAAAGAATCACCACCAAGCTATGTAGTTCTTGAAAGTAAGCCAGTAGATTAAAAACAGATGGGAATACACAAAGAAAATAAAAGAAAACATAGAATATTGCAGTCTACAATAAATCTTTACCAAAATTAAGGAAAAATCTTTACCAAACTGAAGGAAAAAACTTTATCCAGTCAAGAGCCTCTGAAAGTATCACTGCCAATATTATGATTGACTTTATGTGTTGCCTGTTGCAATAGGCATTATCAGCGCCTATCCCATTTGATACCTTCTACCATAAAGGCTAGGAAAGTGAATTACTCATTTTCCCAGCATTCCTGGCAGTAATAAGTGACCGTGTGATGCAGCTGAGGCCAAGAGAAATAAAGAAATATATTTTGGAAAATTTCTGGAAAGATTTTGCATTCCTGATAAAAGAAACAAGAGTAGCTGATATATCTCTCCTCTTGCATTTTTAATGTCATAAACATGATTATGATGCCTGGAGCTGGGGTGACATGTTGTGACTTTGTAGAGGAGGTAAACCTAGATCCCTCATAGCTTTGAGCTGCTCAATCATTGCCAACTGGCACATACCTCTATACTATTATTACACAAGAAAGATAAACCTATATTCATTTAAACTATTGAGTTGTATTTTCTGTTACTCGTAGCAAAAACTATTACCAGCTGATCAACATAACAAAATTATTTTCCTGAAATCATCAGAAAAGGACAAATTATGTTCCATGTTATTGGAGTTTAGAGGGCTAATAAATAGCAACCCTTTTCCTCGAGTTTCAAACCAACTGATAGTCAAAGTGTTCATAGAGAAGCCAAAATATTACAGTAATATTATTATAAGTTTTATATTGAATGGTATAGCTTTGAGCTGGATGGACAGTCATTGCTGGTAGGTACCCCATAAGTAGATAGGTTTGCTAACTTAAATCCTGGCAGTTGGATCATAACTGGCCTTGACCTGTAAATCTTACATTATGGAATGGCTCAGAATATTCTTTCTTCAGGAGATGAATCCCAAAGTAGGAGAAAAGAGGGCTGAGGCATAAATGTTTTGTTTCTTTTAACAAACTCACCAATCAGCAAAAGCAGCAATGTGTGAGTACAGCCCAGCCTACTTCCACCTTTCTATGCTTAATACCAACAGCTTTTTCATTTTAGATTCTCTTGAGTCCGCTATTGGTTATTTCAGTTTCGTCCCAAGAAAGTCCTAACATGTATCAAAACAGTACACAATTGCATTAGTTCTAAGACACTGCTATGACAAAAGATAAACTTATTATCTAAGAAAGCCTATCTGAAGTACTGTAATGAGATTAAAAATCAACATATATAAAATCCAACAATCTAAAGATAGTCCACAGTTTGAGTCTCCTTTTATTATCAAAATCCAGGGAGAAATTAACAAA
>NW_012139080.1:1691999-1692717 GCF_000956105.1 Propithecus coquereli | reverse complement strand
AAAAGCAAGTTGTATAGGTAACTTATACCTCTCATCCCTTATGACATTGCTGTCATTCATTTCACTTATACATATGCTAAAATTACCCTACATGTTGTTACTGCTATTACTTTAAACAAACAATTATCCTTTCAATCAATCAAAAATAGGAAAAGTAAAAATTTTTATTTTTACCTCCATTTATTCCTTCTCTGGCAGTCTTTCTTTCTTTACAAGGATCCAAGTTTGGGACTTATATAATGCTCTTTCTCTTTAAATAACTTCTGTTAACAATTCTGGCAGTACAGGTCTTTTGGCATTGAATTTATTTCATTTTTGTTTGCTTGAGAAACTCTTTCTATTTCACTTTTGAAGATAAGTTCACTGATTATAGAATCTGAGGTTGGTGCTTCTTTTTTCTTTCAACATTTTAAATATTTTACCTTACTTTCTTCTTGTTTGTATGATTTCTAAGGAGAAGTCTATAATTCTTTTTCTTCTTCTTCTATAGATAATGTTGTTTTATTCAAGATTGTTTCTTACAAGATATTTTTGCCTTTTGTTTTCTGCAGTTTGAATTTTTTTTCCTACTATTAATCATGCTATGTGATTCCTGAATCTGTACTTTGGTGCTTGGTGTTAGTTTTAAAATGTTCTCAGCCATTATTATTTCAAATATTTCTTCTACTTCTTTTTTTTATTTTTAAATTTTTCTTATTTCAGCATATTATGTGGGTAC
>NW_012139080.1:1689694-1691219 GCF_000956105.1 Propithecus coquereli | reverse complement strand
CATTTATAAATGTTTCTTGGCTTATACCCCCTGTTCACATATATGCTATGTGACACGGGGAGGCTAGAGTTGGGTAACTGCTCTTCTTGGTAGGTGGGATAGATTCTAATAAAGTCTTTTTCCCATGTAGACTAGCTATTCTAAAATATAGTGTACTAATGAAAAATCTGAGGTATATTTAGGCCAAAAGATCAAGAGACAATTGCTATTGAATTCTCATAGGTCCCAAGAAGAGAAGGCATGCGACATCATGGGGGCTAGAAGGGAAAATTTGTGATCCATCAGGAGGTAGAGGGAGGAACTGTAGGAAAGAGCCTTAACTATAGTTTTGAGGGAAGGAATGGGTGAGGGAGGGTAAGCAAGCATAGAATTGGCTAGTTTGAATAATTTCAGTGGGCTCTGGGGCATAGAGGCTGTCCCTAGTTGTCTCATACCTGGCCCTAGAGTGATTAGGGCAGGTGGATAGTGGTGGAGAATATGAGAGCCTGATAAAGGAGGTAATTGGGTTCTGGATGGGTTGGTTTGCATTTGAAAAGTACACTCTCAAGTGAGTTGTTAGCCGTCTCCAGGAACCTAATAACCTTGGGAGGACAGTCCCTTGAGGGTCAGCGAGGCCCCAAGATGTCACAGCATCATAATACAGAAAATAAAAGACATGGTTGATACAATAGGACTTTGTTTTATAAATTCCAAAATATTAAGGGGGGTACAAGTGTTTTTGTTACATGGATGTTTTTGTGCAGTAGGACTTCTTTATGGAGATGGCTCTCAGTACATTTTACAACAGTTACTTTTCTCCTCTGTTGCCAAAAGGAATCTTTTTTGACTCTTCAGTGTGAGAACCTGATGTGGTTCCTGGAGATAAAACCCACAAAGGTGCGAGGAATCCTCTAAGACCCTGGAGACCAAAAATCTCTTATTCTCATGTTAGTCCACATTCAGCTTCCAGCACTTTGTCCAAGCCACCATAACAATGTTCCTACCAGTTTATAGCTCCAGTAGCTTCTGCTCTGGGTAAGCAAATCATGGTTGTTACTATTCATCTTGCTGTCTCTACAGATTTCATCGTGGTGGTTTGCCCTGCAACTTCTATTATCTTATGAATCCAAGAACCATCATTATTTTTCAGTGTGTCGAGCCCAGGCCCTTCTAGTGATTGGAACACTCAACTCTCTCAATATTAAAGTTCCTGGTCTCCCACCCTCCAGACTTGGCTGAAAAAAAGTAAAATGCAGAAAGAAAATATTCCAACTCATTAAAATTTTTAAAAGTTCATGTATTAGATTCTCTTTTTTTCTATGATGAAATATTTCCATTAGTGGCATCTGCTTCTGATGACCCTGGTGCTGTATCGAAACAGCCATTTGCCTGCTTATAAATGGCCACTGGTATGAACTAAGTCATGATAAGCTGCAGTAATCCACCAAAATCAAAATCATAAGTGACCAGTGATTGCTAAAACCAATCCTAAAGCAGTCCTTTCAAATCATGTCAGTTAAAAAGAAAACCACATCATTTTAATAAC
>NW_012139080.1:1673005-1689644 GCF_000956105.1 Propithecus coquereli | reverse complement strand
CTTTTTTTTATTTTTAAATTTTTCTTATTTCAGCATATTATGTGGGTACAGATGTTTAGCTTACATATATTGCCTTTGCCCTCCCTGAGTCAGAGCTTCAAGCATGTCCATTCCCCAGATGGTATGCACTGCACCAAATATTTCTTGTACTTCTTTCTCTCTTTCTTCACCTTGTGGTATTTCCATTATAGGTATATACACCTTTTCAAATTGTACCATGGGTCTTGGATGTTCTGTTCTGGTTTGTTTTTTCTTTTTCATTTTTTCCTTTGCCTTTCAGATTTGGAAGTTCTATTGATGTTATCTTTAAGCTCACTGATTCTTTTCTTAGCTGTGTCCAGTCTACTGAGGAGCCAGTGAGAGCCAGTTTTTATTCTGCTATTGTGTTTTTTATTTTTATCATTTTCTTTTGCTTTTTCCTTAAAGTTTCTATTTATTACCCATTTGGTTTGTATTCTGTCTACTTTCTCCATTAGATCTCTGAATATATTATTTATAATTATTTCTAAATTCTACATCTGATAATTCCAAAATACATGTTATATATGAGTCTGATTCTGATGCTTGTTTTGTAACTTCATCCTATATTTTTTCTTGCCTTTTAGCATGTCTTATAAATTTTTTTTGAAAGTCAGACATGATATATTTGGTAATAGGAACTAAGGTAACTTGTGTTTTACTGTGAGGTTTTATGTTAATATAGCTAGGAATTGGACTATGTTTAATGTTTCCAATAGCTGAAGGTGCCAAAAGTTTCAAATTCCTCTAGTTTTGATTTTTTTCTCCCCTGGTTTTGTTTTGTTTTGTTTTTTGCACTTCCCCAAAATCTCCTCCTTAAGTAGAATCTGCACCTTGAAGCTCTTTCATCTGTAATCCCTGGTTATTATGCAGGATCCCTGTTGATGTGGCGGTATATTTCTGGGAGGGGAAGTGTTCTAGTGTTCTAGTGTTCTATTATATTACGACTAAAGTTTAATCTTTTAGTTGGCCTCTGTTCCCGAGCTGTGACATTTATAAATGTTTCTTGGCTTATACCCCCTGTTCACATATATGCTATGTGACACGGGGAGGCTAGAGTTGGGTAACTGCTCTTCTTGGTAGGTAGGATAGGTTCTAATAAAGTCTTTTTCCCATGTAGACTAGGTATTCTAAAATATAGTGTACTAATGAAAAATCTGAGGTATATTTAGGCCAAAAGATCAAGAGAAAATTGCTATTGAATTCTCATAGGTCCCAAGAAGAGAAGGCATGCGACATCATGGGGGCTAGAAGGGAAAATTTGTGATCCATTAGGAGGTAGAGGGAGGAACTGTAGGAAAGAGCCTTAACTATAGTTTTGAGGGAAGGAATGGGTGAGGGAGGGTAAGCAAGCATAGAATTGGCTAGTTTGAATAATTTCAGTGGGCTCTGGGGCATAGAGGCTGTCCCTAGTTGTCTCATACCTGGCCCTAGAGTGATTAGGGCAGGTGGATAGTGGTGGAGAATATGAGAGCCTGATAAAGGAGGTAATTGGATTCTGGATGGGTTGGTTTGCATTTGAAAAGTACACTCTCAAGTGAGTTGTTAGCCGTCTCCAGGAACCTAATAACCTTGGGAGGACAGTCCCTTGAGGGTCAGCGAGGCCCCAAGATGTCACAGCATCATAATACAGAAAATAAAAGACATGGTTGATACAATAGGACTTTGTTTTATGAATTCCAAAATATTAAGGGGGGTACAAGTGTTTTTGTTACATGGATGTTTTTGTGCAGTAGGACTTCTTTATGGAGATGGCTCTCAGTACATTTTACAACAGTTACTTTTCTCCTCTGTTGCCAAAAGGAATCTTTTTTGACTCTTCAGTGTGAGAACCTGATGTGGTTCCTGGAGATAAAACCCACAAAGGTGCGAGGAATCCTCTAAGACCCTGGAGACCAAAAATCTCTTATTCTCATGTTAGTCCACATTCAGCTTCCAGCACTTTGTCCAAGCCACCATAACAATGTTCCTACCAGTTTATAGCTCCAGTAGCTTCTGCTCTGGGTAAGCAAATCATGGTTGTTACTATTCATCTTGCTGTCTCTACAGATTTCATCGTGGTGGTTTGCCCTGCAACTTCTATTATCTTATGAATCCAAGAACCATCATTATTTTTCAGTGTGTCGAGCCCAGGCCCTTCTAGTGATTGGAACACTCAACTCTCTCAATATTAAAGTTCCTGGTCTCCCACCCTCCAGACTTGGCTGAAAAAAAGTAAAATGCAGGAAGAAAATATTCCAACTCATTAAAATTTTTAAAAGTTCGTGTATTAGATTCTCTTTTTTTCTATGATGAAATATTTCCATTAGTGGCATCTGCTTCTGAAGACCCTGGTGCTGTATCGAAACAGCCATTTGCCTGCTTATAAATGGCCACTGGTATGAACTAAGTCATGATAAGCTGCAGTAATCCACCAAAATCGAAATCATAAGTGACCAGTGATTGCTAAAACCAATCCTAAAGCAGTCCTTTCAAATCATGTCAGTTAAAAAGAAAACCACATCATTTTAATAACTGATTGCATGGAACAATACAAGCTGCTATATGTGCCAAGATCAAGAACTTTCATGGTTCATACTTGTGAAAATCTAAGTTGCAAAGCCTCATATTCTGGATTCATCACATAAAAAACTTCAAGTGTTGCACCTTATTTTGCCTCCTTGAATTTCACTCCTTATCCATTTCCCAATGTTCCTGGATAATGTGTTTTAACAGGATCAAATCAATATTATTCCTACCCTACCCAGATGCAGTATCAACTGAGAGATTGGCAAAGGAGTTAGATGGGTGGACAGGTAAGTACCACCTATATTACTGATATCACTATATTGGAGGACATGGGTAAACTCTGCTAGATAAGTGGATGTCATATTTCTCTCTGGTACAGCTTTCCTATGGGAAACAGCAGATGTAGTTATGCCGGATCATTGCCTTTCTCTTCTCTGTGATAGAGAGGATAGGAATAGCTAATTGTCTCGTTCTTAGGTCCTTTTAAAAGATTAGCTTCATTCGGTTGAGAAACATTGACACCCACTAAATAGATAATGCAATAAATAGTAAAGGATTGGAAAAGATACTGGAAGTACTTAGGGAAATGTTTTCTTGAGAAAACTGTAAGACTGGGGGGTACATGTTCTCTCCTTGAAGGAAGAGAGAATGAAAGTATTAAAGCATTCATAAATGTTTTTATATCCCAATTAGAAAAATTATAAAGTAAAATGCTTAAATGTATAGGCTTTGGTTGGCTGGGAAATCACCTATTTAGACAGTAGATATCTAGTAAAAGGAAATCAAGGGGGAATTTATGATTGCCTGACACCCTCGAAGCTAAATATTGGTATACGTTGTTTCTTGCCATTCTAGGAATCAAAGAAGCAGTTAATTTGTCATATGCGAAGCCAAAAATGTTATAAGCCTTTTTGTTATACATTTGAAATACATAGATTGTAAAAATTTTAAAGACATATGTTAAATTTTTAACCTAAATACTTACTGTAGCAATAGCTATGCTATAATTTTTTAAAAATCAAGTAATACTTTATTCAAGCATAAGAATGAACATGCCAATAAACATTCTTAAAATTTCTAATAAACACAAGAGTTTAATTTTACTTAACATAATCCTATGCTACTATTTACCCTCCTCTGAGGAGGGGGATATTATAGAAGCTATTTGAATGTATTCAATTTTGCTGATATTTTAAAATATAAATAAAAATAAATAGCCAGTTCTGTTTATTGTGTTAAGGTCTGTGAGGTTAGTCTTGAAAAATTTCTAATAAGTATGTGGGAACTGTTTCCTAACTCAAGAAACATATATTTTTAATGAAATATTTCTGTCTTATTCATTTTCCAAATATATAAGGAAGTTTTCTTTAGTATCATAATACAACCATCTATTTAAATATAAGCTGGAATTGCAGCACCATTTCCAATTTCCTTTTCTCATCTTCCATTATTTAGTTATTCTTATTTATATAAGTCTGAAGAGAAGTGAGCTTTAGTAATCATGTCCATAAGTGACCATTAGAGAAGACGTATATAGCTAACAACAGAATGCAAGAGATAGCTGGAAATACCCATGCATCAGTTCAAGACTGTAAATAAACATGCACTGAGAATTTACCATGTGCTGGGGCAGTGTGCTCTGTCATGCAGTGTTGAATGAGAAGACAATTTTCTACTCTGCTGGTGTTCATATCTCAGTGAGGGTAAGACAGATAATAAGCATACTGAGTAAATAAGTAAATAGATTACTCAAGCAGTGGTCATTGCTTTGGAATGATGATAGGAAGTGACTAGAGGGCATGTTAGACTGGTTGGATAGAAAAAAGGTGATATTTAAAATGACACCTGAATGGCAAGAACGAGCCAGGCATGTGAAGAAAAGAGGCGAAAGCATTCCAGAAAGATAACGAAGGCACTAAAAGACTTGAAAATAGAAACAAGCTTGGTGCCTCTGAAGAAAACGAAGAAGATGAATGTGGTATTGAAGAAACTGAAGAGGAAATTGGTAATGCATGAGTCCGAATAGTTGGTAGGGATGGATCGTGTAGGCTCCTCAGATATGTCTGAGGAGTTCCAGCTTTATTCTAATGCATTTGGAAACCATGGGAAGGTTTGCATAGAGAGGTTAAATTGATAACAACTGTGTTTTAAAGATCATGTGTAGAAAATTGGATGAGTGGGGACAGAGTGGAAGAAGGTGATGATGGCTGGTGGCAGACGGCATGGAGTGAGAGATTATGAGAAGTATGGGCAGTAGAATCATAAGAATTTGCAGGAAGATCCGCCTTAGATAGTGAAAGAATAAGAGGAGTCAATAAGCTTTCGATTCGAGCAACTGAGTGGTGGCAGTGTCATTTAGAGTGACGGGGAGAGGCGCAGGTTTGGGATTTGAGAATCAAGAAGTCTGTTTTCACATGTTGAGTTTGAAACATTTATTAGATATCAAGGTAAAGATAGTTTAATAGATAACTAGATATATGGATCTGGATTCCAGGAAAGAGGTCTGGGCTGCAGAAATAAATTTATCATTTAGTAGTAGATGTGTACCTTTACAGACATAGGACCGAATGACATTTCTAGGGAGAAGTTGGCCCAGGAGCAGAGGGTGTCATAGGGCCTGGGGCACATTGAGGAGTTCAGCAGAGAAGGACCCAGAGGAAGAGATTCATGTCACATGCCCAATGTCACATGCCCAACAATTCTCCCTTTTGGTCTTGATGCTAGAATGTCATTAATGAGTTCTTATCTTTGGGACAGAGCTATAAGAAGACTTGGATTGAGATTAGTCCCAAGTTGTTTCCTCTTCCAAGAATGTTGTGGAACTAACTACAAAGAAAGGAATGGCTCTTTAGCCCTTGTAAGGCAAAAGAAACAGGCTAATCCGTCCCAGGACTTCAAGATCCTCTCATTGTAGTGGAATCAAGAGATTATGCTTGCTTCTGCCCCAAGGCATTTTCCCCCTATCACAGCTTCATTGTCAAATTGGGAATGTTTTTGTTCTAGTGTTCCAAATCAATCAGCTATCCCTTAAAGGACTGTGGCCAAAGTTTTTTTGTTGTTGTTCTGTTTGTTTTGTTTTTTTTTCTGTCTTTTAACCACTGGTCCTGATATTCCAGGCCTGCCTACGATATGCTGGGTCAAATTTATTTGCACAAGTTTCCCAATCCTAAGAATCTCTTGCTTAAACAAATCAGTTTCCTCCAGTGCCCGATTGCTCACATTAGTCTTCTTGACTCTTTTGGCGGGCTGTACTGAGCATTATCCTCGTTGCTCCATTGGCATCCATGATCTTACACAATTCTTTTTAGAGCAAATTGTTTTAAAGGTACTACACAAGCTCCTCTAGAGTTGCATTGGAGAACAAAGACGGAATGAGAAGTAACAGATGTCATCTCACTTCTTGTTTCAACCCCCCCTCTGCTAAACAGTGTACAACAGAGAGCTCCGATAACATGATTCTTCCTTGCTGGAAACTGTTCAGTCATTGGGTCAAGGGGAAGTCCTTAAGATGTTAGAAACAGCAATCAGCCTAGAGACAAAGAGAGAGCTGAGATCCTGCTCTGCAATTTTTTTTTTAAAAGTGTTACATAAACGAGCATTCCTCTACCCTCCATAATGTGCTTTCTGGCATATATGATGTGTCAGACATCATACATACTTTCATATTCTTGAATTTGGGGGTTATATAAATAGGACCATGCTAGAGGTTCCCAACTTTCTGAGTTCTCAACACTCTTGATGTCTCAGAAATTTTTTTATGACACTTCTAGACCATAAAAAAATACCTAACCATTCCATTTTTAATAATGAGGTCCAAACAACATAATAGTAGTAGTTTGTGTAATGTTGGACAGCTGTTGCTGGGTTTCCTTTTAAACTTTAAAGTATCCTGCAGAGCCTCTGTGAGTTGGCTGCAGCAGCCTGGGGCACTTTGGTGCTCATTTGGGGACTGTGGGGCTATGTGACCAGCTAAAATAGTGTCAAACCTGGCACTCCCAAAGCATCCCTCATGTCTATGTCTCCTGCATTCTTTGATAGGAATCTGGACTTTGACTATTTGGGAAATTGGTGACCTTAGGAATTTCTAATTTCCAGCAAATATGAAACAAATGGCAGAAAAGTTAATCTTTTCCACAAGGAGTGGAGGAATTAGTCTAGCCATTCACTGTTTATTATTAGTAGCAATAGTGTGCAAAATAAGGCATGCTTATGTGAATATAAATGCTGTCAATCTGAAAGTTTATAAAATGCAATAAAAAGCTGTGCTCTGGCTGGTGGTAAATGACACATGTTTAACATTTGTTGCCTTCCTCTTATCCATTCTAAATGTGAAAGCTTGCCTGCATTTGATCAGGTTCTCCCATCATTAACAGTCTATAAAAAGGCACAAGACGAAAGAAAAAATATTTCTGCATATTTAAAGCAAAAGTGATGAATGATGCATTTCCCCCAGAATTCAGGTGTTCTTCCTACACAGTCCGCCTGTGAACATTTTACTGTTGGGTATAACAGCCAAGTTTCAGCAAGCAAAACAAGATGTTCCTTTGCTTTCTGTCGGGGGATATAAAATGTTTGCTGTTTCTTGACGGCATTTGTAATTACTATTAAGCCTATGAAGTGGGTGTGGATATAAGAGCCAGGATCTGTGACCAGTACAAAAAGCACAATTATGCTTCATTGTGGACATATTTTAAAATTCTCTTCTGTTCCTTATCTGTGGCCATTTTACACTTTCCCAGATCTGTGTGGACTAAAATTTATATCTGGCAATGCTGAATTGCCCTGCCATGGAGATTACGAGAATGTCTCAGTGTAATTAATTGTTTGCTTGGCACGTTGAAGAGAATAAGCTGGGTGTTTCCTGCAAGGAGTCTAATCCCAAATGACCACCCATGGTCTGTTCCACACAGGAGGCTGCAGGCAAACCTACTTATTTATTTATTTATTTATTTACTTACTCGCTTAATTGAGAATTGGTCCAAATATGTGTGCCAGACGATCTTCCTGCCAGAAAAACGTATTTTGATTAAAGATGGGTCAAGCATTTACTGAGAAACAGGAGAAAGAGAGGAGGAAGCAAGGCGACTAGCCCAGTTTGTACATTTCAACTCAATGTTGCATGAGACAAAATGCATCTTGCGTATCATAGAGTTTGCCTGTCTGTGTTTCATTTTGACTTTATACAAGCCTACAGTGGAATGGGGCCAGATCTATTATTTCTTCTATGTCTAGGATGTAGGCGTGTACCGCTGGAGGATACCACTCAGCATGTGTTGGACATTCAGTAAAAGTTTACTGAATGAAACCCTGAAAGCATTTCCACTCACTTCCTCTCTGGAGCAGGTCTTGCCAGACAGGCAAGTGACTAATGATGGAGGCTGGGCTAGGGCTGGGAATTACTTCTAAGTAATTGGGAGCACTGGGAATCAAAGATCAAAACCAAAAGGCCGTGGAGGAAAACCTAGAGGGAACACAGCATCTAACCCACAGAGCCTGGATTCCATACTTGGGTTGGCAACATATCAAGAAAGCAACCCAAGAAAAAACAAGGTGGAAGGGAGCAGTCTTATGTGGTTTGTTCATATGTTTCTTTTTTGTTTGGTTGTGGGGGAATAAGTAGAAGAAATGTGATTTCTAGATGACAATTGCCATTTGCCCATGTTTTCCAATTCCCATTACTGTCTATGTGCTACTTTTTCTTACTATTTGCTTTAGTCATATACAAATTTTAAACCGATAACAGCATGATTTATTGAAATGTAAGAACTTAAAATTTGAGGATTGTAAAGGGTACTAAACATAAAGGCATAATAATTATTTACTGAGTGAACACTACGTACCGAGCACTAGGCAAACTATTTTACATTTATTTTTTAATATTTTGACAACTTAACAAAATATTATTATTATTCTCATCATCAAAAATGAAACTGAGTCTTAGAGGTTTTTAGTAACATGGCTGAGGGTATAAAATTAGTAAGAGGCAGAAGCAAAAATTCTTACTTAGGCTGCTAACCATCAACACTCATATTATCTCTCTTGGCAATCTGCCTTGGATAACCATAATCCAAACACAGACATTCAGCATTATCATGTGACAAGTGCTGAAGAACATTTTTGGTGCAACATATGAGTGAGGAGAAATGAACATGAGGCAGAGATAGGAACGAAGTGATGAGATTCCTTGAAGATTGTGGAAGTCGTGACAAATATACGAGCAGAATAAATATAAAACAAATGGCTTACCTGTCAAAGAGGAAATAAATAAAAATGGTGACACTGAATATTAATTTAAAGTTATTTCAATTATTTTAAATGAGCAAAACACCTCCTTCAAAGCCAACAGACACAAAAGTATGTAAATAAGTCTCCCTCCAAGACTCTCAGGTTCTCTGCACAGAAACAGCTGCTGTCACCATTTATATGAATATCCTTGCATTATCTATTCAAAATTTATATTCTCTAGATTGGGATGATCAGAGAAGCCATTAAGACACTGATTTTGAAATGGTGAAGTAGTATGGTTACTTATAAACATTTTCTCAGATATGCCTTAGTTTCTAAGCTCTCGCAAGTTTGAAATTTGTGATGAACCACTTTAGACCAAATGCCTTTTTGTAGATTCTTTTTTTTCCTGACCATAATCATCCTGATATACAATGGATTTCAAATTTATTCCTCCTGTCCATCTGAAACTTTGCGCCCTTCGACCAATAGCTCTCTATTCCTTCCCTCTCCCACCCAAGCCTCTGGTAACCATCATATACACAATGGAATACAATTGAGCCTTAAAAAAAGAATGAAATTTGGTCATCTGTGGCCAGGTGGATAAATGTAGAGGACATCATGCTGAGTGAAATGAGCCAGGCACAGAGAGGCAAGTGCCATATGATCTCATTTATATGCACATTCTATTTAAAATTTTCTAAAGAAAATGAGAGTGCAAACAAAATCAGAAGGGGGGATTCTTACCTGCTATTGAAAACAAATTGCTTTCAAGCACTTTAGAAGAGCTAAATTTTGTAAATCGTTCTTAGTTCTTCATCAAAATAGCCTCCCAAAGGATCTTAAAATCTCAACTGCCTACTTTCCAATGCTTTCTTTGCTTACACATATATGCAAATACATGCACGTGTGCACATGTGTATTATCTTTGAAGTAACCATACATTTGAACTTTTATATAAGATTGTAGGATATATAATTGTGTATATAAAGTCTGAACTTTCCCCACTTTCCAATTCCTCTTGTCTCTGGTGTGTCCGACTTGCAGAGATCTGTGTGGACCTTTTCCTCTCCAGGTTATGATGGAGGCAGGAGAGGCAGCTGTGTCCCCAACAGCAGTGAAGTGTTAGCCACTGCACAGTGGGGAGAGTCAATGGTAAAACCACAAAGGTGGAGGCTCTTTGCTCTTTAGGGTGACCAGGACCCCACTGTTGCACCCTGGGCAAACAAACACCTACAGCACAGTTACCTGTACTGCAGTACTACATACACATCTGCATATCAGTTGGGATATGTTGTTAACACTTCTCAGAAACCATTATACACTGGAAACACAAGAATTTGGTAAAATTTTGTAACTTTTCTTGATTCTGCCAAGTCTTTTGTAGGCATGCCTAGCAAGACTACAGACGCTTATAAGTCAGAGCTTTGGGGGTTTGTGGTATGGGCCAAGTATACTTCTGGAAAGAACTCCAGGCCCTGCCCACTCCACATCAGAGGATTCTCTCATCCTCTGTGGAAAACAGAGAATGGTAAGGGTTTTAATCTCAAAAGCTTGAATTCTTGGCTCTGAAGAAAAAGGCCTTCTCCTCACAGAGGAGTGTAATGGGACTAGCAAGAGTTTGGGACCCAAACAGAGCCAAGTTCAAATCTTTCCTTTGCTACTGCTAAATATATTACTTTGGGCAGTTTCCTTAGTCTGACTCATCCATGAAATGGAGGTGATCACCATATAGTAATGCCAGCTTTGCAGATTCGTAAGCATTATGTGAAATAATGGATCGATGGCACCTAGCATGGAGTTGGCACTCAATCAATGTCAGCTTTCCCGTACCTGCACTGGAGATGGGCAATTGAAGCTTGCAGGAAAACCCGAGGTCCTGCTCTGCTTTCTTCCTCACCATAAGAGCAGTTTCACATTCTGGGGATGTTTCTGGGGGAAGTGGAGCTTACAGAGGTTGGAGGTCGTTAGGGATTTGTTTTCTTAAATCTCCCGTCACATTCCTTCTTGCCTCCTTTTCCTCTTACAGAGAAGAATCAGAAGGATTGACTTCTTGGACACAGGTGTTCAAAGTGCTCAGTCTCGTGAGTGTGAAAGGCGTGGCCTGTTCAGCTAAATTACCCTGAACATCCTGTCTTAATACATTTGTGCTGCTGTTACAAAATATCTGACACTGGACAATTCATAAACAACAGAAATTTATTTCTCACAGGTCTGGAGGCTGGGAGGTCCAAGATCACGGCAGGTTTGGTGTCTGGTGAAAGCTTCCTCCTCGTAGATGGTGTGGTCCAGGTGTCCTCTTATGGCCAAATCGACAGAAGACCAAAAGAGAAGGCTGGATGCTGTCTGAAGCCTCTTTTATAAGGGCTTTAATCCCATTCACCACGAGGAATTCTTATGATCTAATACCTAACAAAAGTCCCACTTCTTAGTACTATTGCATTGGAGATTATTTCAACATGATTTTTGGAAGGTCACAAACATTCAAACCATAGCACTTCCCAAACCATTTTCTTACCAAAATGCTTATTTGTCTTATAGGATTCTAATCCCAGTGTAGAAACTGAGTAGGGACATGGCATGTACATGAAGACATAGCCCTACCCCAACTTTGCAGGGGGCTATCCCCAGTTTTCAACGTTCCCTATGAAGCAAGAGAAGGAATGGGGGCAGCGCTTGGTCACAAAGGACTCTTCGACATCTCTCAACATCCACCAGTAGCATATTTTTATTAAACTGCTACAAAATTCCAGTATGATTGATTTTCCCTACCTATTATTGTTAGTTTTTGCATTTTATGTGCAATTATTAATTATTCAAAATATGTACCTTGGTAATGTCACCATTCAACGGAACAAGCACACCTCCCCTCAAATGTATACACGATGAGAAAATACTCTCTTGTGAAATTTAGAATCTCTTTGAGACTCTGAGGTTTAGTGTCTGTAATCACTTGGTGATTGAGTTTTTATGTTCTTGACATTTTTCTAAATGAATTCTTCTCTGATGTCAAACCTGGAATAGTAGCTTGTCTTTCAATGAATTGGGTTAAATGTTAAGGGGAGAACATCATCCACGAAATTCCCTTTGGCGTTGTAGCCAATCCCAGGCCATGGTTTGGAGGGAATTGTAACTGTCAGGACCCTGTGATAATCTGATCACCATGAGCTGCTCAAAGCATACAATATGTGGAATTCAGGCTGATTCAACCATTCTCCATGGCCACCCAGGCAGCTTCCTTGGGTATATTTTTAAAGAAATGATCCAGACAGCAGCTGCAGAAAATTTGGGAACCCTTTTAACTTTGAGTGAGCATTTCCAGAAAGAAAAATAAATAAAATGTCAGGGTTTGTTCATCTGGTTGGCAAAGCAAGCTCTCCCTCTTCAATGAAGGAGGTTCAGTTGAGGAATGTTGTGGTTTCTGGGATTCAAAGCTGGAGACACAGCACAACACACACCTTATTTGAGAGCGATTCACATCATACATTTTCATAAGGCATGGACCAGAAAGCAAGCTTTGTTTCCAAACTGTGTTTCCTTGGCACTAGTTACAGCAATTTGGTGTGTGGTTCATTGTCAAAATGCTGTGGGTGGCAAAAGTAATCACTAAAGGTACATGAAATATTTAAATTGGGGTGTTTTGCTGAGGCCATTTGCTCAACTCTTAACACCTGTACTCCAATGACAACAATTAAGCCTCTTGTGGGGTAATAATCTGTATCCTAGGATGTCAGAGCTGGCAGAGACCTTACTGAGCAAACTTTTTCTGTACTGGGCCAGACAGTAAATATTTTAAACTTTACAAGTCTTACAGCCTCTGTCACAACTACTCAATTCTATCCAACTCTGCCATTGTAGGATGAAACCAGCCAAGCCATAGACAATACATAAACAAGTGGGCACGGCTGTGCGTCAATAAAACTTTATTTATAAAAAACCGTCAGTGGCTAGATTTGTCTCATTAGCTGCAGTTTGCTAACTCCTGTTTTAGACCATTGCTTCCTTTTACAGAGGGGGAAAGCAAAACCCACAAAGATTAAAAGAGTTTGTTGCTGTCATGGGCCAGTTAGTGGGAGGACACAAAATATCAAAATCCCATATTATGTTCTGTTACTTTTTTAACATGCAGGTTTTTTTCTAAACATAAAACAGTCTTGTTGTTGCTTTAGAAGCCTCAAAAAAAAAAGACAACTCTCTGTTTTGACATTACCTTCACCTCTGTAAATGTTTCAATCTGAGAATAGCACTGTCTTTTGCACATTTAATATAGAAAAAACTTTAATGGAATAGAAAGATATGAAAAGGTTTGTGAGAAACATTTGTGTATTTTAAACGCTGAATTTGTTATTTAAAGCCACTAAGGGGGAAATCATTTGTAATAGAACAAGAGAAAAAGATTTGGATATTCGTAGTCTAATTCTCTGCTCTGAATTCTGGCATCCCGGTTTTCTGGTATCCCCACTCCTAGTCTCTGTTTATTTTAGTTTCACCAGCCCTGCAAAATTCCCTCTGAGGCCTCAGTGTTTTGTGAAGTCACAATTTCCAGAGAACCTCACTTGCCACAGAATTTATTTCATGCTTTTCTTTTGTAGTATTATATTTCTTTGTTGTTGTCATAGCCTACTCTATTTTATTTACATTTTAATTTATTTTTGGTAATGGTTAATAAAGGAAAACTAGGCAATAAGAAGAGAAAAAGAAGGTAAAGTAGATAATTTTTAATGCAGGAGAGAGAGAGAATTTGATGGAGACATCGCTGATAATTCTTCTGTGTTAAGGAAGAGGGTTAAAAGGTGGATGGGGTGCCCAGGTCACCCTGTTACGCTCTGTTTGGATGAGTTCTAGTTCAAGATCCTCTTAGGCAGAGTTAAGACTTTATAAAAACTTAGGGTGGTAGAATGAAGGGTGCCTGTAAAGACAATAGAATGTAGGAGAGCATTTCTCCCTTAGGCATGCCCAGGTTGGTGTGCTCAGAAAGTTCACCCAAAGGCTGTTTTCCCAAAGCACAGACTCTGTAGATCATTAACTCTGATACCTACGAACATGTGTTACAGGAGTAAAAGAGTTTCTTATTCAAGCACATTTGGAAAATGTTGGGTAGAACAAGTCTCCACAGATTTCTTACCTCAGGACTTCTCAAAGCCTTTAGCCTGCCAGTGTATACCAGGAATCACTAAGACAGAGAAAGAGTGTGCAGTGGTTTCCCAAACATGCTGGATCGTTGGATGGTTTTATTAATATCACATACCACAGAATGGGACAAGCATCCCCCAGAACACATCTGGGAAATTCTGAATTCAGGTGTGTGAATTCCGAATTCATTCTGCAGTGGTGCAGTCTCTCTTTCTCCAGTGGCAGACCCAACATGTATGTCTCTCTCCAAAGTTAGCCTGGGACTTCCCCGAGAACAAGGCAGCATGGCACTTACTTAATGTCCAGTGGATAATTCTCAATGGGTCAACAGGCCAAGATGCACTGTTACAGTTAAAACGTGTACACCTATTTACTCTCGTATTTGTTTTCCCAAATTATTCTTCCATTCCTCCCAAATAGCTCTCCCTCTGTGTAATGTCTCCCTATTCCTTGTTCCTTCCTCCTGATTCAAACAAATGCACAAGTAAGGGGTTCCTGATTACCCTGAGGACCCAAAGAGGTCGTCTGCTTCCCTCTGGCTTTTTAAATTGTGAAACAGAACCAGAACCTGAGGGATGGTTAGCTATTGAGCAAAGTTCATCCTATTCCTGCCTGAGGGCCTTTGCCTAGCTCTTCCCTCCTACCCCTTCCTCTCTTGCACCTGGCACTCCTGGTTTCACTTACCCTGCTTTAATTTTTTTCTTATCACTTATTAGCATCTAAAGCACACCATTTATTGCCCTATTCTAATCAACCTATTTAGTGAATTTCATATTTAGACAATATGTTTAATTTCTCAATTCTCTAATTGGTTCTTTTTTCATGTTAGCCTGGTCTTATTTCACGGATATAAAATCTTTTTGAAATCCCTTATTTGTTTTCTGTCCACTTTCCCTACAAACCATAATTGCTCTTTTTTTCCTCTCTTATATGAAACTTTCTCTGGAAAACTATACCCTTAATTCTAGCCTTGCTTTCTTCTTGCCCATCTCGCCAGAGGACTAGGCAAGCTCTGGGTACATTTATTTAAAAGTTCTGATATTGACACTAATACTACATCCATCTCACATCCCTGTTGTGGCACCTACTAGGTGAGTTCTGGAGTTGCAAGGTTAGATCATGAGAGTTACATTAATTTGGAATGTATCTGGCTCAACAGTTCTGGCTTTCTTCAGATTTCACTAAACCCACTTAAATGAACTTTGCAATCCAAGAAGTTTGCATGGGCTTTAGGAGAGCCCTATGATGAGGGTACTAGTATATTATCCATGAGTAGAAATCAGAGCTATTTTTGCTTTCTCAGGAATCTCACAATTCCACAAAGCCACCTAATTTCTTTATTCTTTAATTTCAGAATATTATGGGGGTACAAATGTTTTGGTTACATGGATTGCTTTTGCTTTTGTACTGCTTAAGTCAAAGTTGCAAGTGTGCCCATCACCCAGATTTCACCCATCCTCTCCTGCCCCCTCCCACCTGCATGATTCCATTGAGTTGTACTTCCATTGAGTTGCACATAAGTGTAGATCAGTTAGTTCCAGTTTAATAGAGAGTACATGTGGTGATCGTTTGTCCATTCTTGTGATACTTCACTTAGGAGAATGGTCTCCAGTTCCATCCAGATTGTTGCAAAAGGTATGAATTCATTTTTTATGGCTGAGTAGTACCCCATGGTGTACATATGCCACATTTTAATAATCCACTCATGAATTGATAAGCACTTGGGGTGATTCCACTTCTTTGCTATTGTGAATTGTGCTGCAATAAATATTCGAGTGCAACTGTCTTTTTGATAAAATAACTTTTTTGCTTTGGGGTAAATACCCAGCAGAGGAATTGCTGGGTCAAATGGTAGGTCTACTTTCAGTTCTTTGAGGAATCTCCATACTTTTTTCCATAGAGACTGCACTAGTTTACAGTCCCACCAACAGTGTATAAGTGTTCCTTTCTCTCCACTTCCACACCAGCATCTATCGTTTTGGGATTTTTTGATAAAAAGCCATTCTCAGTGGGGTTAGGTGATATCTCATTATGATTTTGATTTACATTTCCCTGATGATTTTTTCATATATTTATTGGTCATTAGTCTATCTTTTGAAAAGCTCTGTTCAAGTCCCTAATTTCTTCTAGGTGTATTTCAGGAGCCTTGAAGTAGGTAGTTGTGCCAAAGCACACTGTATTTCTCACTATCCCACCTGCTCACTCCATCTCCACATCCTGACTTCTTTGCTGTTCCTCCAACATACTAGGCATGGTCCAGTCTCAGAGCCTTGGCATTAACTATTTTCTATGCCTGGAGTTCTCCCCTGCTTCCCTATATCCACCTGGGTCATGACTCAGTCCATTCGAGCTACTATTAATATAAGAAAATATCATCTAATGGGTGGCTTATAAACAACAGAAATTTATTTCTCCCAGTTCTAGAGGCCAAGAAGTCCAAGATCAAGGCTCTGACAGATTCAGTGTCTGGTGAGGACCTGCTTCCTCAAAGACGACCATCTCTTCACTGCAACTTCTTATGGCAGAAGGGCTGAGGGATCTCTCTGGGGCCTTTTTATATAAGGACACTAATCCCATTCATGAGGGCTCATCTCTCATGACCTAATCGCCCAAAAGGCTCCATCTCCTTATACCATCGCATTGGGTTTAGGACTTAACATAAGACTTTGAGGGAAACACAAACCTTCGTACTGTAACAGGTTGCTCACTCACCTCACTCATGTGAAGTCTTTCAACTAATTATTTAAAATGGAAA
>NW_012139080.1:1667682-1672955 GCF_000956105.1 Propithecus coquereli | reverse complement strand
AGGTACAACTGGTCAAGAATATCACTAAGAAAATACTGATTTTCTATGCTTTTGTATACAAATGCCTTCCCAAATGGATTCAGTCTTATGTTCTGGGCACATTTCTAAAACTCCCAATACTTCCTCATTTTCTCTAATGGCTGTGAGTTTGCTCATATTCTTTTCTTCCCCCACTTTGAAAACCACTGGTTTGCATGGCCCTTCATGTATTCTGAACTCAGCATTGTCTGTATCAAAGAGAAAGAAATACCACAACCACCGCCACCTCAGAGTGCACTGGTAAACTTGGAGCCATTTTGCCATACCATTTTAAATATAATATTCTTATATATAAAATGTGTTCATTTTTTGCTTCACTTTTATTCCATTTATTTATGTAAGCTGTCTCCACTAAAATAGAACTCCCATGAGGTATAATTTTCATTGCTGCTTTTTTCCTCCCTACTTTTACTGTCATAGTATCCTTAGCCCCTAGAACAATGCCTAGCACATGGTAGGTTCTCCAAGAATATTTTTGAATCAATAACTCTAGAAAGCAGGCTTTAGAACAACGAGCAATAAGTCAGTTGTACTGTCAAATGCTGGTCAATGTAGTGACGTAGCCAGGAGCCAGGGAGACAAGGTCAGGGAGGAAACGATGACAGTCTCCTGCAGGTGGTGACAGTAGTCATCATCGCCAGGAAAAAACATCTGTATTTGTTAACTCAGTTGGGAGTTCACTGGAGGGCGCTCAAGGAGCAATTCCAGTGATTCTTTTGAAGAATGTCAGATCATGTCATTCCTACACGTAAACCCTCTGACATCTGTCCATTTCATTCAAGTAAACTCCAGTCATCACCATGGTCTTCAAGGCTCTGTGGTCTCCTTCCTCCACTAGCATTTTCTTTCCAATTCTACACTATCCAATTGTAATGTAACACAAGCCATGTATGTAATCTTAAAGATTTTAGTAACACTGAGAATGGCTGGGCATGGTAACTCACACCTGCAATCCTAGCATTTTGGGGAACCTAGACAGCAGGCTGACTTGAGTCCGGAAATTCAAGACTAGCCTGAGCAACAAAGTGAGACCCATCTCTACAAACAAATAAAAAAGGAAATGAGCTGAGCGTGGTGCTGTGCATCTGTAGTCCTAGCTACATGGGAGGCTGAGGCAGGAGCATCGCTGGAGTCTGGGAGTTCAAGGCTGCCATGGGTTATGATTGTGCCACTGCATTCCAGCCTGGGTGACAGAATGAGACTCTGTGTCTTATTTAAAAAAAGAAAAAGAAAAAATAATTGAAATCAATTCCAATAATATGTTTTATTTAACACAATACCTCCAAACTATTATCAATTCAACATGCAACCAATGCAGAAAGTTATTGAAGTATTTCATATTCAAATTTCATACTAAGTCTGACATTCAGGGTCTATTTTAGACATATATCACATCTCAATGTTGACCAGCCACATTTCAAGTGTTCTATGGCCACCTGAAGCTAATGACTACCATACTGGATAGTCTCATCTATTTCTCTCTTTCACATTATTCTGTACCAGCTGCCTTGGCCTCCTTGCTCAGCCTCCTTGCTGTCCCTGTAATAGGGCAAACATATTCTCACCTCAGTAAAGTTGCTAGATCTAGCAAAATAAAAATAGAGGACACCCATTTTCACTTACATTTCGGAAAAATAACAAATACATTTTCAGCATGTGTTTTCCACATATTACATGGGATATACTGGCAATGCACTGGGATATACTGTGCTGGCACTTTATCTGGCAACCCCACATCTCAGGCCATTTGCATTTCCTCTTTCCTCTGCCTGGACCACACCTCCCCAGTTACCTCACTTCCTTCAGTTCATTCAGAACTCGGCTCAAAGGGCGCAGGGAGGCCTTTTCTCGTGACTCTGGAGCAAATATCTGTGCCTCAACATCACTACTTATTATTTCCTAAATTATGTTCATTACTGCTTTACAATTCTTTTTAAATTGATTTTTTGGTGTGTATTTTTTGATCCTCCCCATTAGAATATGGATTAGATTCTATATGTTCTACAGATAGGAATATTTCCACGGGAACGGAACCTTTGTTTTCTTTCCTGCTATTGCCCAGTGTCAAGAAAAATGCTTTACATATGGCACTCAATAAATATATGTTCAGTAAAAAATGGAAGAAAAAAATAGTTGTTGTATATACACGTTTTTATATACACATACACACACACACATATGCAAGTAGCATGGATTTTTGATTCAGACATTTATAGAATAGAATCTTGACTTCACTCCTTACCAGTTGCTCTTAATTTTTTAAAATGGGTTTTTATTGTGCATTAATAGACTATTGTGAGGATTTAGAAAGTGTTTAATAAAGCACTAGCAAAATGTCTGCCACATAATAAACAGTAATAGTAGTAGTATGAATAATAGTAATAGTAAATAATAACAGTAATTTTTGTTCTTTGGGTTAACAATTCCTTAACGGCAATTCCAAATTCCAAAAATCTCTAAAAACTTGTTTTTCGTAAGTTTGAGACATCTAATTTGGAGGCAAAACCTGACTTGTGGTGACATAAAACTATTTAGAGTCTGTATTTATATAACTTAGTGTGACTTTATCTATTTCATTGCATAAAAGTGAAGGGTATTTGATTACAGGTTCTTACCCCAAACCCACCTATAGGTAGTTTTATATTATAAAGCAGATGTACCTTAAACTTTCTTACATCTGAAAAATTATCTAAATTTTTAAATATATCTGGGCCAAGATTTCGATAAGGGAAAGCACACCTCTATGAGCTACCCACCAATCTCAAAACTTTGCCAAATAGAACTTCAAAGAATAGCATACTGTTATGCCTGTCATCTCTTGCTGTCCATGAGATTACGAGGTTTCCCAGGAATAAGAATCCGTATCTTTCTTCTTCCTAATAATCTTAACACATCTAGAAAAAAACTTTTAAAAATTGTTGAGAAGAACTCTGCTTTAACATATCTATAATTTTTCCACTCTATTGGAATTAGACCAAAGTCATGCCAATGAAGGCAATTTGGGTAACTCATTCATAAATAAGTGGTCTCTGAGCGGAGGACATAAAGCTCTGGTATTACTAGCCCTTCAATTTTAAGAAATGCTTTCTCCTCAGAGAAACTCCTGATAGAAAGGAATGAGTTAGATCCCGTACATATCCACCCATATCTTAACTGATGAATCTGCAGACAGAATCTTGCATTCCCCCCATCTTACACCTTGGGGTCAAACCTCTCTGGTGTCAAAAAGGACCATGAGAGAGATGAAGGGAGCTGTTGTAATGCAGATTGTATGTTTACGATGAAGGTACAACTGGTCAAGAATATCACTAAGAAAATACTGATTTTCTATGCTTTTGTATACAAATGCCTTCCCAAATGGATTCAGTCTTATGTTCTGGGCACATTTCTAAAACTCCCAATACTTCCTCATTTTCTCTAATGGCTGTGAGTTTGCTCATATTCTTTTCTTCCCCCACTTTGAAAACCACTGGTTTGCATGGCCCTTCATGTATTCTGAACTCAGCATTGTCTGTATCAAAGAGAAAGAAATACCACAACCACCGCCACCTCAGAGTGCACTGGTAAACTTGGAGCCATTTGATATCATAAAAGCAACTCTTATTCTTAGTGGAAAATAACAATGAATGACAGAACCCAGACAAATTTTTTTGAGTAAAATCCTCTCATTGCTTTATGTTTATGCGGGCCAAAATAGAGAACTAGCTATTTCCAGCAGAGTCCTGTCATAAAATATTTTTCCTTATTCTTCTTATTTTCTTTTTCTTGTGACATTGTTCTTTTTTTTCACAAAAAGTTTAATTTTGAACCTTTCTTAGAGCCCTTGGCTATAGTCACAGAAATATTTTTTATTATCATCTCATTCTTTTACTATCCCCTAATTTACAAAGGCCAGTTAAAAAGTACAAAAACATAAAAAGTATTATAAAAATATTAGGAACATATGTTAAATGTTGTAAAATCCAAAACACCATTCAGAAAGTTCTCAAGGAAAAAGGTTTTTGGTCCAGGTAATACGATCCTCTCAGGATTCCTAAAGCCATCACAAGCAAGCCACAAACTCAAGTTTTTAAACATAAAAATAAGCATAAACCTATAGCTCCAATTTGCATTTTTAATAATTGTACTATCACCACAAAGAATAAACACCTACTATTCGCTAAAAGTAATTCACCGAAATATTTTCTCCACATTGTAACTAGGAACATCACATAATTAATTTTCTGAAATGAAAATGATTAAGTTTCTTGGGCCTTCGTTGACACATAGAAATCCTTTCTTTCCTAACATAGGCCATTTCCTTTGCTTTAATTCTGCGACTGTTGATAGGAGAGTTGCTCCAGGAGCTAGAGGGAAACTATGCCCTGTGGTTGTATTGCAGAGGTGGTTAAGGAAGCAAAACCCAGTAGAGATACTTTCCAACGAGGTGCAATCAATAAAAGACTCTGAGAGCAAGGAACAGAAATTTAAGTAGATTCTGAGAAGAGCTTGATAAGAGTCCCCAGAAGTGGACAGAAATTGAACTTGTTCCAGAACAGTGGATTTTTTTTTTTTTTTTGTTCCTGTTTCCAGGACTGTTCATACCATTCTTATTTCCCTTTTGGCCAAGTGTAGTTGATTAATTTTTTTGTCCATTCCCAATCTTATTGTAATGCCCGTCAGGAGAATGAATATGTATTACTATTCTTTTCTCATTACCATCCTAATATTGTCACTAAAATAACTAACGTGCCATTCCGTATTATTAAGAGATTTGTTACACGAACGATAAAGAACTAACATTTCTTATCTCATTTTATAGTCCCATTTCCCATGCAAAGGAGCTGGTTCAGATAAAAATTAGCTTTGTGCTCAGGTTGAATTCATTCTGTGAAGTGATAGTATTTCAAATGCATTATAGGAGGATTCCCCTGTTCTAAATTCTGATGTGGGAGGATTTGTTTCATGTAAAAAAAAAAAAAGTGCTTGTGAAATATAAATGGTAATTTTGATGCATTTAAAAGAATAAAATAGGTCTTGTAATGCAAGCCCTCTTTTGTATATAATAGGAAATGAGAAAAATAGGACAAAAATCTCCACCATAAATTAAAGATAAAATCACTGGGAAGTTTGATCCATGATATGTGTGTGCATGCATGATTGCAAGTATATTTTGTATCCTTTACAAAATAATGGCTCTGCTAGATTTAGGTAACCATGATAAGGTCATGTTAAAAGAATATATTATTACAATA
>NW_012139080.1:1663542-1664757 GCF_000956105.1 Propithecus coquereli | reverse complement strand
ATACAATTCAGATAGACACTTGTGGCTAGTGGCTACACTTTTGGATAATGTAGCCTTACAGGATAACTAGAAAGTTTGTCCAGAAATTTTTGGGGGGATATATCTGCATAGCCCTGCTTTATATTTGGGTTTCCACCACTGATTTTCAACCACGCAGTTATTATATAGGTCAATGATAGTGACTGTGGGAAAAAAGAAAATGCATACATGCGTACTTATATGTTTATCTGTATGAGAGAGTCTGTGTGTATGCGTATGTGTCTGTGATTGCCTCTTAGGGAACCATCAATATTGATGGAGAGATGAGAGAGAATGTCTGATGACCATAGTTAATAACAACACATACTTGAATATTGCTAAGAGAGTAGATTTTAAACATTCTCACCACAAAAAAACACCCTGATAAATATGTGAAGCAATGGATGTGGTAATTAGCTTGATTGTGGTAATCCTCTCACAATGCACACATATATCAAAACACCAAATTGTGCACCATAAATACACACAGTTTTTGTTTGTCAATTATACCTCAATAAAGAAAAATGTTTAAACTGTGTTTGATGAACTAATGCTCTGGATTCAGCACTGCACTTCACTAAAATTGCCAAACCAAGTTTTGAATTTGGGTATAGAACAGATTGTAGTAATATAATGCCACCATTTGAATGCTGGGTAAAATTCTGCTTTTTGGCACTTGACATATGGAAAATAATGGTAGCCCTTATGAGCTGTGCCAATCCTCTAGTCCATAATAGGTAGTTAGTAAAATTTGATTGAATTTTATTGTTAATGTAGCATCTCTACTAGAAAGAATTTCCAAATCATATGCCATTACAGCAGTCTCCTCTTATCCACAGCGGATACATTCCAAGCCTACCAGTGGGTGCAAGAAACTGTAGATAGTATCAAACGCTAGCTATACTAAATTTTTTCTATACATACTTACCTCTGATAAAGATTAATTTGTAAATTAGGCACATAAGAGATTAACAACTAATAATAAAATGGACAATTTAATAATATATTGTAATAAAAGTTATGTAAATATGGCTTCTCTTTCTTGTGTGTTATCTCTCTCTCTCTCTCAAACTGTCTTATTATACCGTACTTAATTTATTTTGAGGCTGTGGTTGACCATGAGTAACTAAAATCTTGGAAAGTGAAACCACAAATAAGAGAGAACTACCGTATATTCATAAGTAAATATGATTTTTA
>NW_012139080.1:1660543-1663492 GCF_000956105.1 Propithecus coquereli | reverse complement strand
TTCTAATATCAACTTGCTGACTTTGCTTATTAAGAAAGAAATTTTAAACTACATGGTTTAAAAAATTGGCGGACTTTTTTATTGTATCCTATGTTGTGTTTGTTCCAGAAGACATCATCCACTTTTCTTGCATTAGGGCTCTATTACTAAATCACAAGTAATGAGTCTTAATTTATTTGTGTTTATGCACAATTTTGCTTCTTTCCAATAAGCTCTGCATGATGCTAGCTCTAGTTGAGTGATGTTTCAGCTCTTGTTCTCTTTGGCGACTGCATTATTTCTGCTCAACATATGTTCCCTTTGCACTGGTAACTATATGGAATTTTGAACCGCTTTTCATACAAAGAGTTGCTTTCTATTTAAGATGCAAGCAAAAAATTGATCCTCCATCTTTTCAGCACTGTGAAATTTAGCATCATTAACTATTCCCTAGACAGTCATAATTCAGAAGTGGCTCAGGGGCATTATTGCTTTAACATTTTCCATGTGGTATTGTGAGAAATCCATTGTTCTATGGCCGAAGGCCCTCAATGTTTGGTAAGACTTGAGTCTTCATGATCAGATCTGTATGAACAATTCGAAAGTTTGTAGCACTTTTGCAGAATTTCTTCTTTTTGAGTGATAGAGGAAGACCATCTGTAATCTTCATAGCAGTACTGTCCACTAGAATTTTCTGTTATGATGACAGTGTTCTCTATCTGTGCTGTCCAGGATGGCAGCCACCAGCCACATGTGCAATGAGCACTTGAAATGTGGCTAGCTAGTGTGAATAAGGAAATAAATTTTAAATTTTATTTAATTTTAATTAATTTAAATACAATTCAGATAGACACTTGTGGCTAGTGGCTACACTTTTGGATAATGTAGCCTTACAGGATAACTAGAAAGTTTGTCCAGAAATTTTTGGGGGGATATATCTGCATAGAGATCTATATTTAGCTCAGCAAGCAGATCTTAGCAGATATTTATTAAACACACTTTGGGTGAAGCACTCAGTAGATGCAAGGCCAGAAGAATGCTGTTGTGTGTCTCAAAGAGTTCAGAGGTGCTTCCAGATAGGCCTTTTGGAAAAGGATGTGTGTGTGTGTGTGTGTGTGTGTGTGTGTGTGTGTGTGTGTGTGTGTGTGTGCATTTATTGGTACTTTTAAAAAATAACAGAGCAACCATATATTGCTTGTTTACTAGAGGCCATGATCTATTTCACTCATAGCACACATATGGTTTCTTTTCTCTTTATAAACTACATGAGGTAGGATTTTATATCATTATTTTACAGATAAGGAGAAAGGCTCAGCAAGGTTAAGACAATTCCTCAATGTCACACAATTACAAAGTGGCAGAAGTATAATTAAAACCTAGTTCCACTCAGCTCCAAAGTCAATGCATTTTTCTCTTCAGAAATCTTAAATGCAGAAAGATTTCTAAGAGGGAATCATGATTCTGAGTGCCATGTTGATATATAACTGATTATAGATAAATAAAAATTTGCATTTTAAGTAACAGTGCATAAGGTATATTCATAGATTATAACTTGCTACAATTTTGCAATTACAATCATTGCAAATTAAACATGCTAAGTGTATAGTACCTAATATAACATACATGAATAGACGATTTGATGGTGTTGCTGCTACTGTTAATAAATTATGCTAATTCATATAAAGGCCCATTCACCTTTGTGAGCTTTTGATGAATTAGTCTCAGTGTTAAAAAAGAAAAAAAAAGAAAACTAAGCAGAGCAGTTACTATATCCTGTAACACCCTAAATCTAACAAGAGTCTGTGTAGGTTTTCATAATTACTAAGAGGTTTCTGTGGGCACTGCAATAGACTTTAATGACTCTAAGATAATGGATAATACTTCTTATTATAAAGAAATAATACTTCAATAGCATTAGAAGAAACTAAAATTTCCAACCAGACATATGCCTATTGGGTCATCTGGACATTTCAGCACCAAACTTTAGGGCCACCAACCTTGACTTTTAGTTAGTTGCAGAAACTAGTGCCCAATTAAAATACTCCTTGGCAAGCAATTTTCGTGAGTAAGGCAGACTAATTACCATAGGGAATGAGGTGGGGGTTATGCTCTAAATCATATTGTCTGACCTCAGAAGGAAGAACAGGTTAATGCCAAGAATATAGCTGTAGAGGGTAGTAAATAAGAACAAATAAAATTTGTGCTGATATTAAATCTTACCTATCTTAAAGGTCATTGAATGACATTATACCTCATTCTCACATATATTTGATAACTGTCTGAAAGCTGAATGTGCATGAAACGTTTTACAAATTTGTAATTTACAAATTACAGAATGTAAAACACACATTATTTACAAATACACACATATAATAGTTAAGTTATCCTATTAATATTTTGAAGTTATTGTTGTATTGAAATTGGTGTTATGATCATATTTATCATATAAGACTATATAATATAATATAATAACATAACTGCTTTGAATGATTTTCCGACTAATGAAAGTGAATGTGGCTTGCCTTCTTAGATGTCTTTTTGTTCTCCTTTCACTTGTTGTATCGTAGTGTGTGGCATAGTCACATACATGAAAAAAGCAAGGGCATCTCAACATCCTCTCAAGCATAATAAGGTAGACGTCTTCTGCATTCTCTAATGTATTTTAAAATAATTTACATCTTGAGAAAGAATCTATGTATACTAGTAATTCTCATCATTGCCAAAGAATAATCTTAGTATAATTATGGTTTCTTCCCAAAAGTTTGACCTGCTTCCTTGTTCAACCAGCTAAGGTGAACGATATCATCACAAACTACAGAGAAATCTATGTGATTGTAATGTATAACATACACACACATGCTTATACACACATGCACACACCAATACACAGAAATAAGCTTCACCAAAATTCTGTAAAAAGAGAAAAGACTTTGTTTTGCTTTTTCTACCAAAATTTTCTACCAAAATTCT
>NW_012139080.1:1660114-1660493 GCF_000956105.1 Propithecus coquereli | reverse complement strand
TTAATAAATTTACTATGCACCAGCACTGTAACACATTGATTGAGATTGCAAACTCTAGAGTTAGACTGGCTGATTTAAAATACCACAAAAATACGTAACTTTTAATAAGTCACTTATATTTCCTATGCCTCAATTCCCCGAGCTATTAAATGGAGATAGTAAGAGTATTTACCTTACAGAATTCTGTATATTAAATGGTATACTTCATTCAAAATATTTGGCACGTGATAGAGTTTCAATAAATGTGAATCTGTTGGTAAATTGATCACAATTGTTGCTACTTTATAAATAGAATAGGGGGAAATGATTCCACTCACTGATAAAATAAGAAAAAAATATGAAAATATGACAGCATTGATTCAAAAGATGGTAGCAATAA
>NW_012139080.1:1652050-1658439 GCF_000956105.1 Propithecus coquereli | reverse complement strand
TTCATGTCCAAAGGACTTCATTGGTGAATTCTACGAAGGACTTAAGAAGGAAATATTAATAGTAGAGATTTTACAGACTTTTCTAAAATAGAAAAGGAGAAAACATTTTTATGAAATTGTTATAACTCTGTATCAAAACTAATATAAAGGCTCTGTAAGAAAAAATATATATTGAATAATATCCCTATGAAAATATATGCAAAAATCATCAAGAAAATAATAGCAAATTAAAAGCAGCAATATATAAAAAGAATGAGTCATGCCCTAGTGAGCTTTTCCTAGGAGCAAAATTGGTTATATATATATATACATTTTAGAGACAGTGTCTTGCTCTGTCTGTAAACTTGAACTTTTAGGCTCAAGCAATCCTCTTGCCTCAGCCTCCTGAGAAGCTAGGACTACAGACATGCACCATGATGTCCAGCTAATTTTGTTTTTTTATGTTTTGTAGAGTCAGGGGTCTCACTATTTTGCCCAGGGTGGTCTCAAACTCCTGGCCTCAAGTGATCCTCCTGCCTTGGCCTCCCAAAGTGCTAGGATTACAGGTGTGAGCCACTGCCTCCAGTTCTGGTTCAATATTTGAATCAATGCAATTCATTATATCAAAGGAGAAAAAAATGCATGCAATTATCTCAACATACAAAGAAAAAATATTTGACAAAAGCAACACCATTTCATCATAAAAATTCTTAGCAAACTAAGAATAGAAGGGAACTCTGTCACTGAAAAAAGGCCTGTATAAAAAAGCTATAATTAACATCATACTTAGTAGTGGAAATGAAATGCTTTCTCCTTAAGATTACATACTGTAAGGTATGTCAAGGTACATCAAAGGACATCTGCTCTCACTACATCTATTCAACATTATACTGGAGATTTTATTCAATGCAATAAAAAAGGAAAAGAAGGAAAAGGAAAATTGATTGGAAAGGTAGAAATCAACCTGTCTTTACTCACGGATAACATGAGTAGCTACATAATAAATCCCTAAAATCTACAAAAATGGTCTTAGAACAAAATTTTAGCCAGGTTGCAGGATACAAAGTTAATATACAAAAATTATATTATTTTCCAGATAGTAGAAATAAACAATTTAAAATGAAGTTTTACAATTTAAAATGAAGTTTTACAAAATATCATTTATAATAGCACCAAAAAATATACTTAAATATAAACCTAACAAAATATGTACATGATTTGAATAGTGAAAACTGTAAAATACTGATGAAAGCAAACAAAGAAGATCTATGTAGACGGAGAGAGATACTATACTCTTGAATTTGAAGGCTAAAAATTATTAAGATAACAAATTTCCCCCAATTGACCTATAGATACAGTACAATCCTAATCCCGGCATTTTTGTAGAAATCAACAAGCTAAATATGAAATTTATATGGAAAGACAAAGAAACTAGACTAGCCAAATCAATATTGAAAAAATAAAGTCAGGGAACTCAGACAGAGGAAATGATTTCAAGATTTACCATAAAGCAATCATAAGCTAGACAGTATGTTACTGATGAACAAACAGCAGAAATAGTCAGAAATAGACCCCCACACATGTGGTCAATTGATTTTTGACATATGTGCAAAGAAAATCCACTGGAGAAAGAGTAGTCTTTTCAACAAATGGTAATGGAACAATTGGTTACGCTTATGCAAAAGAAAAAAATACAAAAGCAAAAACAAAACTCAAATCATACTTCACATGATGTACAAAATTTAGCTCAAAATAAACACAAAATAATAGACCTAATGCAAAATTTAAAACAAATATTCTGAAAGAAAACATGGGAGCAAATCTTTGTGACTTTGTAGTAGGCAAATACTTATTAAATATGATCAATAAAAAAGTGATAAATTAGACTTCCTCAAAATTAAAAAATTTGATTTTTGAAAGAACTATTAAGGAGGTAAAAAAAGACAGGACACCATCTGGGAGGATACAGTTGCAAACACATAATTGATAAAAGACTTACCTCCAGAATGTATAAAAAACACTCAAAATTAAATAATTGGAAAATATGCAACCCAATTAAACATGAGTAAAACATTTGAACAAACATTTTACCAATGGAAACCTGTGAATGGAAAAAAGCACATGAAGAAGCACTCAACATCATTATGAATTAGTGAAATGCAAATTAAACCACAATGTTATAATACCACTACACACTTATTGTAATGACTATAGTAACAACAATAACAACATCAAAGTGACAATGCCAAGTGCTGGTGAGGATATGAAGCAACTGGAGTTCATATACATTGCTTGTGAGAATGCAAAATGATAGAGCCATTTTGGGAAAAAAGTTTCACAGTTTCTTATGTAGTTAAATACAGATGGTCCTTGACAAGATGATTTGACTTACAATTTTTCAACCTTAAAAGGTGTGACAGTGATAGACATTCAATAGAAACTGGAATTCATGTACCCATACAACCATTCAGTTTTTCATTTTCAGTACAGTATTCAATAAATTAGATGAAATATTTAAAACTTTATTATAAAAATAGGCATTGTGTTAGATAATTTTGCCCAACTATATAAGGGTTAAGATAGGCTAGGCTAAGCCATGATGTTTGGTAGGTTAGGTGCACCTGTATTAAATGCATTTTTCAATCTTGATTGCAATACTACTTATATTGCAAATTAACAAGCCACATAAGTATCCTCTAGATTTGATATTCAAAGTGCAGTCTTTTTTAATTTCAAAATATTATGGAGGTATAAATGTTTTTGGTTACATTCATCATTTTAATTATGCTTGAGTCAGGGTTACAAGTGTGCCCATCACTCAGATAGTGTTCATTGTACCTGTTAGGTAGGTTTTCGCCCATTCGCTCCTCCCCCTTTCCCTTTGCTTGAATTCCACTGAGTTTTATTTCCCTCCATGCACAGGAATGCTCATTGGTTAGTTTCAACTTAATAGCTAGTACATGTGGTATATATTTTTCCATTCTTTAGATACTTCACTTAGGATAATGGTCTCCAGTTCAATCCAAATTGTTGCAAAAGGACTTAACTCATCCTTATTCATGGCTGAGTAGCATTCCATAGTACACATATACCATATTTTGTTCATCCACTCATGTATTGGTTGGCACTTGTCTTGATTCCACATTTTTGCAGTTGTGAATTGTGCTGCTATAAACATCTCACTCAAGTAGTAGAGGGATTGCTGGATCAAATGGTAGGTCTACTTTTAGTTCTTTGAGGAATCTCCATACTGTTTTCCATAGCAGTTGTACTAATTTGCAGTCCCACAAACAGCGTATAAGCATTCCTTTCTCTCTGTATCCATGACTGCATCTATTGTCTTTGGACTTTTTAATAAAAGACATTCTAACTGGGGCAAGGTGATATCTCACTGTGGTTTTAATTTGCTTTACACTGATGATTAGTGATGTTGACCATTTTTTCCATATGTTTATTGGCTATTTATCTATCTTCTTTTAAGATGCTTCCGTTAATGTCTTTTGCCCACTTTTGAATGGGATTGTTGAAGTTTTTCTTACTGATTTACTCGAGCTCTTTGTAGATTCTGGTTATTAGTACTTTATAGGATGTATAGCTTGCAAATATTTTCTCCCATTCTGTAGGGTGTCTGTTTGCTCTGTTAATTATTTCTTTGGCTGTGCAGAAGCTTTTTAAAATTTAATCAAGTCCCATTTTTGTTGTTGCTGTGATTGTCATTGGGGTCTTCTTCACAAATTCTTTGTATAGGCCAATATCTAGAAGAGTTTTTCCAACATTTTATTCTAGAATTCTTATGGTTTTATGCCTTACATTTAGTCTTTATTCATTTAAATTAATTTTTGTGAGTGGTGAGAAATATGGATCCTGCTTCATTCTTTTGCATGTGGCTATCCAATTTTCCCAGCACCATTTATTGAATAGGGATTCTTTTCCCCAGTGTATATTGTTGTCTGCTTTGTCAAAGATCAGTTGGCTGTATGTGGATGGTTTTATATCTAGGTTTTCTGTTCTCTTCCATTGGTCTATGTCTCTTATTTTTGTGCCAATACCATGCTGTCTTGGTTACTAGAGACTTGTAGTGTAGCTTGAAGTCTGGTAATGTGATGCCTCCAGATTTGTTCCTTTTTGCGTGAGATTGATTGGCTATTTGGGCTCTTTCTCGTTCCACACAAAGCTCAGAATTATTTTCTAGATCTATGAATATGACTTTGGTATATTAATGGGGATTGCATTGAATCTATAAATCACTTCGGGTAGTACGGACATTTTAACAATGTTGATTCTACCAATCTATGAACATAAAATATGTTTTTCCATGTGTTAGTATCATCTGTGATTTCTTTCCTTGGTGTTTTGCAGTTCTCTTTGCAGAGATCTTTCAACTTCTTCGTTAAGTATATTCCTAGGTATTTAACCAAGGCTGTCGAGAGTAGGTTTCACTCTTCTTCCATTTTCCATGCCCTGTGGATCACCTTCTGGTGTCCGTTTGCAAGCAGCAACTCGAACTAGTTCACCAGGAATGATGATGAGTTCATCAGGAATGATGCCACAAGCTGGGAACTTTCCTGCCTGAGACCTCATCCAGGAAAGAATGTTCAACTTTCCTGTGGGGGTAGGGCCGCTCCATGAGTGCAGTGTGGCTGGGACCTATACTGCATTCTCATTTCAGTTCTGCCCACTTGGGCTCCCTTGCCTCCCAAATTAGTTTACAAATCTCCTCTCCATGCCCCCAAGCAACACAATCAAGTCCTGGGGGTATGGTATCTGGCCTGCAGGCCTGTTCACTGATCCCCCAAGTTCAATCCCTGACTGTGCCAGGGAGAAATGTGCTGGTCCTGAGTTGCCCATGGAGTGCCTAAATAGGCTTAATGTCTCTTTGCTTCAAGGTATGCTCTGCTCTGCCGGAGCAGCCAGAGGACAGGGAGCTCATAGTCCAAGCACCACCCCTTGGTCTGTTGCAGGTCTTTAAGAGCAAAGATGTGAGGCCCCCTTTCTTTGGAAGCATGGGTGTGGTGGGCATGCCAACAGAGGGGAAGCAGCTGAGAGCCCTGGCTCAGTTGTCCCTTGGGCCACCCATGCTGACTCATGTGGGACCTGCTATAGAAGCTTCAACAGCTGTGAAGGGGGAGAAGAGGAGGAGGAGAAGTGTCTGAATGGAGGAGATCTGGCACTCTGGCCCCATTTGTCCTCAGGTGGCCCCCTGGCTTGCTGAACTCTCCTCTGCCCTGAAGGTAGCCTGCCCTGAATGTCCAAGCTCTGGAATCACACAATTTGCTTGGGACTCACCAGCTCCCTGTGGCCACTGCAGTCTGGGCAATTGTGGGGAAATGTCTGGGTGGGAACCAGTGATAATAAAATGAAGGGCTGAAGACCCCTGGGCAGGACAAAGGCACACGATGGGTAGAAAAGCAATATAGCACCCACCACCTCAGCTCAGTCTGTGTTGAGGGGGAGCAATCCCATTGGGGCTGGCAGCCTAGTGCTCTATTTTCAAGAAGCTCCCAGTTCACTGATGGCAGCAGATTTGGGGCTTGTGAGTACAAAGAAGCTTTTCTACAGTTTGGGAGCCTGCAGTCTGCCAGAGGTGTGAGGGAAGTAAAAACAAACACCACCATCTACCCTTTCCATGGGGCTCCAAATTCCTCAGGGGTTGATCTCTGCTAAAATCTTTCTCCTTCTTCTTCTGTTCTGTGACTTCTTTCTTTGGAATCTCGGGTAGGTTCTGGCCACTTTTCCTTCAGAATTACACCTAGGTATGTTTTGTTTTTTTTTTTTCCTTTAAAACTTTTCCTTCTTTCTGAGATGATCTGACAATCATGTTTCTAGTTAGCCATCTTCCCTCCCCTCTGTCCAATAGTATAGTGCTTTAAATGTTAAATTCTACTTGTTTATTGCTAGTATATAGGAAAACAATTGATTTTTGTACACTGACCTTGTATCCCACAACCTCTCTAGTCAATTATTAGTTCCAGGAAGTTATTTGTTCATTCTTTGAAATTTTCTATGTAGACAATTACATCATTTGCAAACAAAGACAGTTACTCTTTTCCTTCTCAATCTTTATCCCTTTTATTTAATTTTTGCTTTATTGCATTAGCTATGACTTCAATTACAATGCTAAAAAGGAGTGATGAGATGGAACATCCTTGTCTTGTTTTTAATTTGAGAGGGAAAGTTTCTAGGTTCTTGCTACTGAATATGATATTAGCTGCAGGCTTTTTGTAGATGTTTTTTTTCTAGTTGAGGTGGTTTCACTTTAGTGTTAGTTTTCTCAGTTTTTATTGTGAAAGAATGTTGGATCTTTGTCAATGCTTTTTTTGTGTCTCTGATATGATCATGTGATTTTTCTTTGTAGCCTGTTGATTTAAAAGATTATATTAATTGATTTTCAAATTTTGAACCAGTATTAA
>NW_012139080.1:1645511-1651034 GCF_000956105.1 Propithecus coquereli | reverse complement strand
GTACAAATGTTTTTAGTTACATGGATTGTTTTTATAATGCTTGAGTCAAGGTTATAAGTGTGCCCATCACCCAGATAGTGTTCATTATACCCAGTAGGTAGGTTTTTGCCCATGTTTCCTCCCCCATCCCTCATGCTTGATTTCCACTGAATTTTACTACCCTCTGTGTACATGTGTGCTCACTGGTTAGCTCCAATTTAATAGCAAGTACATATGGTATTTGTTTTTCCATTCTTTAGATACTTTACTTAGGATAATAGTCTCCAGTTCCATCCAAATTGTTGCAAAAGGCCTTAATTCATCTTCTTCCTGGCTGAGTAGTATTCCATGGTATACATATATCACATTTTGTTAATCCACTCATGAATTGATGGGCATTTATGTTGATTCCACATCTTTGCAGTTATAAATTGTCTCTATTACTTTTGTGTTTTTAGGTTCATCGATTTCTGCTCTAATTTCTTTTTTTTTTTTTTCTACTTGCTTTGGATTTAACTCATTCTTCTTTTCCAAGTTTCTTCAGGTGAAAGTTTAGATTATGATTTTAGATGTTTCTTTTTTGAAATATATGAATTCAATACTATAAATATTCCTCTAACCACTGCTTTTTGCTGCAGCCCACAAATTTTGGTAAGTTGTAACTTCACTTTTATTTAGTTGAACATATTTTTTATTTCTCTTGAGACTTCTTTGACCCATGTTTTATGTAGTACTGTGAAGATTAATTTCCAAGTATTTTGGGATTTTGTAGCTATATTTCCATTATCAGTCTCTAATTTAATTCCCTAGCAGTCTAAAGCATACATTGTGTGATTTCTATTCTTTAACATTTGTTATGATGTGTTGTATAGCCCAGAATGTGGTCTATCTTGGTGAATGTTGAATGTGAGCTTAAGAATGTCTATTCTTGGGTAAAGCATTCTATAAATGTCAATTATACTTAGCTGATTGATGGTGCTATTGAGTTCAACCATGTCCTTACTTCTTTCTGCCTGTTGGATCTGTCAATCACTGATAGAGAAATGTTGATGTCTTCAACTATAATAGTGGAGTCATCTATTTCTCCTTGTAGTTCTATCAATTTTGTCTCACATATTTTGATGTTCTGTTGTTAGGTGCATACACATTAAGGATTGCTATGTCTTCTTAGGGAATTAACTCCTTTATCATTATGTAATAACTCTCTTTATTCCCATTAATTTTATTGTTCTTAAGTTAGCTTTGTCAGAAAATAATAATGCTAGTCCAACTTTCTTTTGATTAATGCTTACAAGCATAGTATATTTTTCTTCATCCCTTTACTTTTGATCTGTACATATCATTACATTTAAAGTGAGTTTCTTCTAGATTACTTACAATTGTGCCTTTTGAAATTGACTCTGACAGTTTCTCTCCTTAAATTGGTATTTTAGACCATTGACATTTAAAGTAGTTGGTGATGTATTGGATTTATGTTTAATATATTTGTTATCATTTTCTGTTTGTTGGCCTTGTTCTTTGTTTCTATTGTGAATTCCACTATTTTTGTGCATTCTTTGGTTTTAATTGAACATTTCATATGATTCTGTTTTCCCTCTTTTCTTAGAATATCAATTATACTTCTATTTTTACCCATTCAGTGGTTGCTCTAGAGTTTGTAATATATATTTCCAGCTAATCTAATTCTACTTTCAGATATCATTATATCTATCATTATATGGGGAATGTAACTAATAACAAAATATTACTAATTTCTTTCTCTTGTCCCTTATATCACTGCTTTCATTCATTCCATTTATCCATAAGCTATAATTATGCATTGAGCATTTTTTTTAACAAACTGTTACCTTTTATGTCAATTAAGAATAAGAAATATAAAAGTTTTTATTTTACCTTCACTTATTCTTTCTCTATTGCTCTTTCTTTTTCAATTTTCCTTCTTTCTGAATAACTTCTTTTGACATTCTTTCAAGGCAGACCAAATGGTGTTGAATTTCCTCAATTTTTGTTTGTGTGAGAAATTCTTTGTTTCTACTTTACTTTTGAAGGATAATTTCTGTGGATAGAGAATTCTAGTTTGGTGGGATTTTCTTCAACACTTTAAATCTTTCATCCACTCTCTTCTTACTTGCATGGTTTCTGAAGAGAAAAATGATATAATCCTTACTCTTTATCTTCCATAAGTAAGGTTTCTTTTCTTCCTTCTGGCTTCATTAAAGATTTTTTCTCTGTCATTGATTTTCCGTAATTCAAATATGATATGCCTATGTGTAGATTTTTCAGCATTTGTCATACATGGTGTTCTCTGGACTTCCTACACTTGTGTTTTAGTCTCTAACACTAATTTTGAGAATTTATTTTTTTAATTAATTAACATATTTATTTATTTTTTTATTTCGGAATATTACTGGGGTACGAATGCTTTGGTCACATATATTGCCTTTGAACCACCTGAGTCAGAGCAATAAGCATGCCCTGCCCAAGGCAGTGCACACTGCACCCATTAGGTGTGAATTTACCCATCTCCTTCTCCCCTCTCCCATCTGCCCCACACCCGATGACTGTTACTTCCATATGTGCACATAAATGTTGATCAATTAGAACCAATTTAATGATGAGTACTTGTGTTGCTTGTTCTTCCATTTTTGTGACACTTCACTTAAGAGAATGGGTTCCAGCTCCATCCAGGAAATACAAGAGGTATTTTTTTATGGCTGAGTAGTACTCCATGGTATACCTATACCACATTTTATTAATCCACCTATGTATTAATGGGTACTTGGGTTATTTCCACATCTTTGCAATCATGAATTCTGCTGCTAAACATTCAAGTACAGATGTCTTTATTATAGAATGTCTTTTTTTCCTTTGGGTATATACCCAGTAGTGGGATTCCTGGATCAAATGGTACTTCTACTTTGAGTGCTTTGAGGTATCACCATATTACTTTCCATATAGGTTGTACTAGTTTGCAGTCCCACCAGCAGTGTATGAGTGTTTCTATCTCTCCACATACATGCCAACATTTGTTATTTTGGGGACTTTTTGATAAAATCCATTCTCACTAGAGTTAAGTGATATCTCATCGTGGTTTTGATTTACATTTCTCTGATGATTAGAGATGCTCAGCATTTTTTCATATATTTCTTGGCTATTAGTCTATCTTCTTTTCAAAAGAAAACTTTTGAAAAGTTTCTGTTCATGTCCTTTGTCAACTTTTTATGGGGTTGTTTAATTTTTTCCTGCTGATTTTCCTGAGTTCTATATAGATTCTAGTTATTAGTCCTTTATTGGATATATAGCATGCAAATATTTTCTCCCATTCTGAAGGTTGTCTATTTGCTCTCATGATAGTTTCCTTGGTTGTGCAGAAGCTTTTCAGTTTGATCAGGTCCTATTTATTTATTTTTGTCAATGATGTGATTGCTTTTTGTGTAGTTTTCATAAATTCTTTGTCTATAACAGTTTTTTCAACATTTTCTTCTGGAATTCTTATGGTTTCATGCCTTAGGTTTAAGTCTGTTATCCATTGTGACTTGACTTTTGTGAGAGGTGAGAGGTGTGGATCTTGTTTCAGTCTTCTACATGTAGGTATCCAATTTTCTTAGAACCATTTATTGAATAAGGATTCTTTTCCCCACTGTATGTTTTTTTCTGCTTTGTCAAAGATTAGTTGGCTATATGAGGATGGTTTTATATCTGGGTTCTCAGTTCTGTTCCATTGGTCCATGTCTCTGTTCTTGTGCCAGTACCACACTGTTTTGGTTACTATAGCTTTGTAGCATAGCTGGAAGTCTGGTAAATTGGTGTCTCCCAATTTGTTCTTTTTGCTCAAGATTGCTTTTGCTATACAGCGTCTTCTCTGGTTCCATACGAAGCATAGAATTATTCTTTCTAGATCTGTGAAAAATGATGTAGGTATTTTAATAGGAATTGCATTCAATCTGTAGATCCCTTTGAGTAGTATAGAGATTTTTAACAATGTTGATTCTGCTGATCCATGAGCACAGTGTGGTTTTCTATCTGTTTATGTCCTCTGCTATTTCCTTCCTCAGTGTTTCATGGTTCTCCCTGTAGAGGTCTTTCACCTCCTTAGTTAAATATATTCCTAGGTATTTTATTTTCTTTGTTGCTATTGTGAATGATATTAAGTCTTTGATTTGGTTCTCAGTTTGGCTGTTGTTGGGGTATATGAATGCTACTGATTCGTTTACATTCATTTTGTATCCTTAGACTTTGCCGAACTTATTTATTAATTCAGTCAATAATGACTTTAAACATATCTTCTGTTTTTTTGTCTTTCTTCTTTAGTATTTTCATTACACACTTCACACCTTCTTGTGATTATATTACAGCTACTGAATATTCTATAGTATTTTACCAGTAATTTTTCTCTGTTCTTTTCCTTTTGGAATGTTTCTATTGATTTGCCTTTAAGTTCAATGATTCTTTTTGTCATGTCCAGTCTACTAATGAGCCAATCAAAGGGATTCTTTACTTCTATAACATTGTTTTTGATTTTTAGTATTTCTTTTTGATTCTTGAAATTTCCATCTCTCTGATTACATTACCCATCTGTTCTTTCATGTTGTCAACTTTTTCCTTTAAAGTCCTAAGGATATTATTCATAGTTATATTAAATCCTTGCTCTGATAATTATAATATCTTTGCCATATCTGAGTCTGGTTCTGACGCTTAATTTACTTCTACAAATCGTAGGGTTTTTCTTTGTTTTTTTGTTTGTTTGCCTTTTAGTATGCCCTATTTTTTTGTTGAAAGCTGGCCATGATATACTGCATAAAAGGAACTGGGTTACTTAGGTCTTTATGTAATATGCTGATAAGGTTGGACAAAGGATAGGATTCTTTAATTCTATGATTTAGTCTCAGCCTTTTAGTAAACCCCTAGGTTCTGATCCTTACAAATAGTTTTTAGTCACCTTTACTCACTTTAGGTGAGACAAAAAGGCTAGAATGGGGTAGGAGTCGAATATTTCTTTTATTCCACATGGAGGGTTAGAGGGGGCTGAAGTTGACTATTTCTCCTTTTCCATGTTAGGAGTCTAGAGCATGCTGGAGTCAGATATTTCCCTTCCCCCAGAAGTTGTTCCTTTTTATTTTTTAAACCAAAGTAAGATTTAGGGCTTTGTGTAGGCATTACTATGTTTATTTCTCAGATCATATAACACTGAGACATGAGGTATGAGGGTGATTTAGGGAGACAACCAGAGTGATAAGAAGGGAGCTGGAGAATGGGATTCTTGTTACATGCTGTAATGGATTGCCTTTGCGTAATGTAAACATGAAAACTCTCAACAAAGTGGTCATAATGCAACTTTTATATTCCTGTAACTTAAATATTGTCCATGAGCTTGAACTGCTAGGTATTTGCTTTCTTTTATATGTTGATGATTTGCATTAGCATGTCATTTGAAATATTTTATAGTTGTTTTATAATTATGTGTTGCATGATTATAAAACAATTATGTTTTATAATTATATGGGAAAGAGTTTTCTCCTTGTTTTTAAAGTACTTGATTTGTTG
>NW_012139080.1:1643478-1644731 GCF_000956105.1 Propithecus coquereli | reverse complement strand
TGTGTGTGTGTGTGTGTGTGTGTGTGTGTGTACACACACACACATGCACTCCAAATGTAGAAATATATAGGATTGTAGGGCAAAGAAGAAATCAGAGAGGGCTGAAGCATTCTGAGAAGGCTTCACTGAGAATAGAAATGGGAAGAATTGAAATCAGCAGGGAAACAATCAAGGGTATTCCGTGAGTGAAGAATGGCATAAACAATAGAATCACAAAGTTTCCAGATGTCTTTAGGAGAAAACAAATATACGTGTGTGATGAACTGTAGGTTTCACAAAGATAAAGATGAGAAATGCAGTAGAAATTATGGCCATGAATTTTAATAGATTGGAAAATACATGGCTTTTCAAAGATGAACCTAACTGTAGTTCAGGAATGATTTAGATATCCAATCTGACTTTAATTGTTCAAACACAGCTGACAATACTGTTAATAGACTGGATATCCTGGTGAGGTCATCTATAGCAAAAGACAATCCATTTGGATTGGTTTAGTAGCTTTTGGTCTTTCTGGGACTATTTGCTTTATAAATAAGGACTCCCACATTAAAGAAGAGTTTTCCTTTTCTGCAACCACCTGTACAATAGCAGATATATTTTGTGTTTGGGTTTATATTTTTAGTTCTAGAGAGACAGTCTTTGTCTAGAGAAACCAATTTTCCCATCTGTAAAGTAAAGATGTAAAAGAACAAGTCCAGCTGTTGAGAATGCACCAATGAAGTTACCTTCCATTTCTGAAGCCTCCTTTCAATCAGCTTCACCAATAAACAGTTTCCCTGCGTCCATTCTTGGTTTCTTGTATTTCTTGTTTTGAATGAGGCACCCCTTGATCAAACAATAGGTAAGCCTATGATTTCTAGCTGCTGTTCTTATTTCTTCCCTACTCCTGACATTGATCATGCACATTTACTCTCATTGTTCTATCTATTGATGTCTACGTTATAGCCACTGATTTCAGAGTCAAGGAACATTGGCCTGTGTGCTTCTTAGTCAGTAACAGACTTCAGAAACTGAAATGGAGCAGTTAGAACTTAGAGCTGGAAAGCAGGCCCAATACATTCCTTCTTTCTCAAAGCAGAGAAAATATTGTAGCAGAACTAACATGGCTCATAGGACTCAAGGAAGAAGGCAGCCTTGATCATTTTTACACTTAAGGGTTGATTTGATGTTGAATGTTAACCTTTTGTTTAAGTGAATAACTATTCCCTACCCCCCACCACTCAGGAAAAGGAGATGGAGGTGATTTTTTTCCA